>NW_015169786.1:682262-715303 GCF_001447785.1 Gekko japonicus
TCGTATTGTAAATCTTTGACGGTCCTCAAATATAGAATATTCTTTTCCAAGGCAAAATTAAATGTTTTGCCTCTTGGGGAATTGGCGGGTAGATTCCTAAGGACTCCTTTTTCAGAACAACTTTGTAATTGTAATTCAGGTGATTTGAACACAATTTAGCACTTTTTCATTGATTGCAGGAAATACAATATGGCTTGTGATAGATGGATCTCAGTGTACATTCAAAAATGGAGCCCTGCTACTAATCAGGAACTTGTAGCTAATCTCTTAGCTGATACTGATCCAAATGTGACGTTGGTAGTGGCACAGTTTCTATCTGTAAACTTGGGTGGTATTAATTGAATTGACTCTGTCCTTTTTAGGTGGTAATGTGTATTTGGTAAACTAAATTGCATTATCATGTGAAACTGTAAACTGCAAATTGTAATGTATTGTATGTATGTATGTTGTACTCCATCGTATCTATTATACTTTATATATTTGCTTATGACCTATTGGTCTATGAGCAATAAATTGAATTGACAATTGACCAACCTGCTATATTCCAAGAGTGGATATTAACATCATTGGGTGACCCTTTACACTTTGTCAGTCCATTTTTGAAATTGTATCTAAATCACCCTTTGTATTATAAACTATACACCCATTTTTAGGCAGATGAGTAATTACAGTTTGTTCACTCCAAATAGTTGAATGCTGCATGATGTTCTCCTGTGGACGATTGATAGTTTGTTCACTTCTAATAGCTGAATGATGTATAACGTTCTCCTGTGGCCGATTGATGGTTTGTTCATCTTGCTTCCTAATACTTGGTGGAATTAGGATCAATATTGAAGAGGAGTTTTGCTGAAACTTGTGGGCCGTAAAATCATTTTTTCTTAAAAAGGCTCCTTCTGCTTGTAGTTGTGGATCTTTGTAAAAGCTTAATAGTTTAAGTCACAGTTGTTCCAGTCTGGTGGTGATTTTTGCTTGGTCCATAAGGGGTAGATTTGAGAAGGAGTTTAATAAGTTCTCTTCAATTGAATTTTTCTAGATCAAAATTTTCTAAGTCCTGGGCAGATTGAGTAGGCAGATCTTTCCATTGTATTAAATCTTGTTGGGAGTCTTCGGGTACACAGTCCTCAGGTAGTCCGTCTTTTGCTCTTACCGTTTTAGAGTTCAGTTGGATTTTCAATAAAGGCAATATGACTAGGTTATTGAATACACAAACAGACAACATTCCTTGAGTGTGCAGGAAAAATTTACGGCAGACTAATAGAGTAGGAATCCTTGAGCTTTCAAACGATAGTAGGATTCTCTTCGTTTGATTCAAACTATAAAGTGACTCTACATGAGCTAGATCTAAAGAAGATGGTCTCATGTTGAGGAGGGTGCTTAGATGGTGTAGTGCCTGATGTTTATATTTCTGAACAGGGGCCTTACCCCTATAATTGCATACCAAAAGGCAAACTTTATGGGATTGTAATTTAAGTTGAAAAGATGTGCTCCCTCCCTTATGGTGTTGCTGCAAATTAATATTTATTTATTTATTATTTATTTATTATTTACATTTTTATCCCACCCTCCTCGGAGGGTCAGGGCGGCTAACAGGCATGTAGCTAATAAAACATAAAAGCAGTACAAAATATTAAAAATACATCACAATTTATAGCCTATCTAAAAACAGGACTATCTAAAAACAAGATGGCAGTCCTCTGGACGTCCCATTCTTGCCCATGATGCAAAAAAAAATTTTTTTAGGGCTTTGATGGTCCATGCCCATATCCAGATGTCCATATACCAGAAATTCCAGGGATTCCAGGAATTCCAGGGTGTCGATGGTAAACTGATGCGTTGGTGGTATACTAGTGGTGGTGGTGGCTCCTATTCGAAAGCCTGGCGGAAGAGCTCCGTCTTGCAGGCTCTGTGGAACTGTGCTAGGTCCCGCAGAGCCCTGATCTCTTCTGGGAGCTCATTCCACCAGATAGGAGCCGCCACCGAAAACGCCCTGTTCCTGGTTATGGTTAATTTGATGGCCCGGGGACCCGGTACATCCAATAGTTTCTGGCTCCCCGACTGTAGTGCCCTTGGGGGAACATGTACTTATACTTTCATTTCCTCCTTTTCCTCTAGTTTGGGTCTGTTTATATTCATATACTGAGTTGAGTGTGTTGCGTATATTATTCCTAAAAGCACCTTAATTGCTATTACTGTCTTTCATTAGGTGCTAGAGCATTTCATCTATCTTAACATTCAAAAGGCTGATTTTTTTCAAATAATAAATTAACTGTTTTGGCAGTCAAATAGCTCCCTTAAAATATCAGCAGCAACACTGTCTTTATCCTCCTTGTCTCTTCCTTGTAGCTTTAAAGTAACCTCTCCTCCCTCTTCTTTATCTCCTTCTCTCTGTTGAACAATTCTGCTATCTTCACTCCCAAGCTCTCTCAGTGGAGTGAATCAGTTTGAAGTTGGAATTCCAAACCGTGAATTATCTTTAGAAATGAGGAAATAATTCAGTCTAGTTTGTTTACAGGCTGGGAGTGAAGTAGCGTCTTCTGCTTCTTTTTCCCTCTTACCTTTTCCTATTACTAAGTCTTCAGCTGGTAGTATTCCTTAAAACTTTCAAAAAGAATTTTAGCTGATTTAAAAGGTTAAAATTAAACAGTACCTTCCTCTTCTTGTTGAGATGTCTTTACTGCGAATATCAGGTAGAGGTAGAAGAAGTTGATTGAAGATTGCAGTTTGAAGTATATCCGCAGAGAAGGAGGAAGATTTCTGTTATTATTCCAACTGATAAATATTTCTCCTGGCAGCTTCAGAAGGTGCCCAAAACAATCCAACAGCCTAAACAAACTCCAGCTTCTAAAAAGAGCACAATTTGTAGGAAGTATAAGGGAGTATAAGGGAGTTGCTCAAAGCAAAGCTCTGAAAGCATTCCTTGTTATCTGTTGTACACTACATGAAAGTCATTGCTCCCGTACGATGTTTTCTGCATGCACAAGATACAGCACAAGGTATTTCTTCAGACACGATTTCAAAAACAAGAGCAAAACACAGCCTGTACATCTGATAGTTAAGGTCCAGTGTTCAAGTAGTGACCACAGGTCCCAGAAGCCTGTCAACATCCACCATAGCAACTAGGTTAAAACAATCCTTAAATATACCATGTAGTGCATTAGGCCTTCCTTCTGGTGTACCTATATTACAGCTGACAGCTGACATCCAGAACAGAGTGTATTCTCAGTATTTTATCAGCAAAAAACTTAGCAAAAGTAGTACAGCTAATTATCTGTGCCTGAAACAGTAAAGGCTCAGATTTAGGGATCAGTAGACGCTAAACTGTTTTGAACAATTGGGATGGGTGTGAACTAGCTGATGCTATAATAGTAGAGAAATAACCTTTCTTGGCTGTCATCACTGCTGTTTCATAGGTCTTACAATGCCAGATGCAGTACAACTTTTCTGCCAGAGCCATTCTAAATGTCTCTCAACCCTATCCAGATCATCCAGCTCCGCTCCGTAGTAAACGAAAGAACTGGGTTTCATCCCAAGGGTGGGAGAAGTCAATGAGGGGAAACCTTGTCAATTGCTTCGAGGAGCTTCACATTCCATACTTCCACAGTAGTATTACATGTTTGGAATAGTAAAATCCCTCAGAGTGCTCTGGAATCCAGTAGGCAGCCCCCTCTCCTATGGGGTGTCAGAAGCACATTCACCATGGCTTTTCATACATATCGGTCAAACCATGGTTTAGGGTAAATTCATGTGTAAGGCCAGTAATTATTTGGGAGAGTCCCAAGGCAGTCAGAGAAGCTATAAAATCCTGGGCTGGTCCCAATGAGGTATGGTCCTCCACTTGCATTGGGCTGGTCCTCCACTTGCACCTGGCTGGATGACCTTGGGCAAGCCGTAGTTCTGATAAGAGCTGTGATTACAAATATATATGCACCAAATCAACACCAAGAGAAATTTTATAAAACACTACAGTAAACAATTTCCAAACAGGACTTTGATGAAATTTGTATCATTTGAGACTTCAATACTGTTTTCAATAGTACACTAGATAGGAAAACTTTGACTGGAAAGAAGAAACAAGGAAACCAGCTCCCTCCAACATTTTTTTTCAATTAGCAGAAGAAAATAAGTGTGTGGATGCCTGGAAAGTTAGAAACCCACTAACAAAAGACTATACCTTTTATTCAGCAAGACACAAATCCTGGTCAATAATAGATATGTGTTGGGTCTGTACTACAATGGCAAATGATATATTAGAATCGGAAATTCTACCTGCAACTTTTGCTGGCCACAACCCAATTTCACTTGAGCTACACACCCTATAGAAGAGCTCTTACCCTGGCTCGTTGTGTGGCTATTCCCTCTAAGGTTTTAGAAGGAAAATAAAGAAAGATACCATATGAAGACAGGTGCTGTCCATGCTCAATGGGAGAAGTTGAATCGATGTTCCACATGTTCATTCGCTGTCCTTTTCACCAGGTTTATAGGGATAAGCTTATTGCCTCCCTCTTGGATAGACCAGCACTTGATGCAGATAGTACTGATCTAGAGACTTTTGATAGAGGAAAATCAGAAGATCTCCAGACAAATAGCGAAATTCTGCTGGCAACTGGTAAAATTTTGCAATAAGAAGCAGATCAAGTAGAATCCTCATTTACCTTTTGTATGACTCATAAGTAGTTTAGTTTTAAAGATCTTATAATTATTTTGATATAATGGACCGTTAAACTTTTCTCCTTTTAACATTTTAATGATTTTAAGATTATATGTTTATTTTTAGAACTGAAAGCTAATTTGCTTGTATTTAATGAACATGTATTATTTTGATAAATGGTCTTTGGCCACAAATAAACATCATTCATTCACTTGAGCTACAAGATACTCCTAAAATAAACAGATGGTCCCTGAATACTTCTATTCTAAAGAATGGAAATTTTGTAAGAGAAACTAAAAAAGAATTCCAAATGTTTTTTGAACAAAATATTCAACCAGAAATTTCTATTAAGACCATATGGGATGCATTCAAAGTGTTTGCTAGAGGCTGGATGATTAAAGAAGCAGCACACATGAGAAAACAGAGAACAGAAAAATATTTACAGATTTAAGATCAGATCAAAAAATTGGAAGAAAAGATTAAACAAGACCCTTCAACTGAACAGAAAAAAACTAAACTCATCTTGCTACAACATCAAATGAACTGTCTATTAACACAAGAAATAGCAAAGAAAATAATGTATGCTAAACAAAATTATTTTGAAAATGCCAACAAACCAACCAGATAGTTGGCCTATAAACTGCATAAAGAAAAAGAAAAAAGGTATATTTATAAACTACGTAAAGAAAAAGAAAAAAGGTATATTAAGATACTCAAAACAGATATGGGAGGAAAAAGAAATAAATTGGAAGACTTGAAAAAAATGTGGAAGCGTATAATGAAAAGTTATAGATGGAAACTGAAGCATCACAAGATCAAATTAAAAAATATCTTGAGTCTCATAAGTTTAAAATATTTACAGAAGAATGAAGGAAAATACTAAATGATTCAATATCTTTTGCTGAAGTAACAGAAGCACTGAAAAAGCAAAAAAAGAAAAGAAAAAAAGAAAAAACTACACGCCCAGATGGACTTCCAGCAGAATTTTATCAAATATTTGAAACCCATTGATAGGACCATTAAAAGTGATTATACAAAATATATTGATTGAAGGAAAAACTCCAGACTCCTGGAATGAAGCATTGATAACTCTCATTCACAAGCAAAAATCAGATCAAAAAGAAATTAAAAATTATAGACCTGTCTCTTTGTTAAATGTGGATTATAAAATTTATGCCTCTATTTTAGCTGCAAGAATAAAAAGAGTTCTTTCCCAAATGATTCATAAAGATCAAGCAGGTTTTCTTCCCAAGAGACAACTTCGAAATAATGTGAGATTGATTTAAAATGTTTTGGAATATTATGAAGCACACCCAGAAAAACAAATGACCTCAATCTTTTAGATGCAGAAAAGGGAGGAAAACGGTGGGCCTGCCTTGTTGCCAGCCGGGCGCGTCTTCTCCCTGCTTGCTAGCAGAATGAAGAGTCATGGGCCCGCAACTGCTGCCACCTCCTCTCTTTCCCCTGCCTGCCAGATGAGCAGAGAGGGGGTTTAAACAATGGATACAAACACAATGGATAAATTGTGCTGCTGCTGTGGTGCAACTCCAGAGAGGGGGTTTAAAGTTTAAACCCCCTCTCTGCTGAGCTGGTTTTTGGGCGAAGTGGGGGTGGCTGCATGGCCTCAGTTGCTGGCCGCAGAGTCTTCTTCCTGCTAGGAAGTAGGGGAAAGACTCTGCTGACAAGGGAGGAGGGGAATCTTGTGGGGTTGTCCCTTTAAGGGAGGGAAATAATCTGAACTGGCCTCTGAAATATTATGCACCAGCACCCCCTAGCGCAGCTTAGAGGGAGCTGTGGTAAAGTCCAGACCTCAAGTCAGCCATTGTCACTATGCTTAAATCACAAAGATGGAGTTCCCTTCCCTTCGATATTTGCTAAATCCTAAACTGGCACACTTTCTGGAAGCTGGGATAACTTCTGATTAATGGTGTTCAGCAGAAGTGGGATAACATAATATGGTTATAGTGCTTTAGCTCATTGATTTTATGACATACTATGGTTATAGTTCTTTATAGTGATAATTTTATGAGGCTTGAAATATTATTACCCGCTGAAAGCCATATGGAGTAGATTAAAAATTAAAGTAGAAATTAAATAAAATAGTAAATTGAAATAATAAATAAAATAGTAAATTAGTAAAAATAGTAAAATTAAAATAGTAAACTGAAACATTAACCAGCAAGGTTTAGTTTTTCTGTTTCTCCACATAGTCACATATGGGATCATTAAAAATGTTAATACAAATGCAAATTCATTTACAATCTATTTAATCCCACTTCTCTCGTTCTCAATCTCTGATTACTATTTGGTGTAAAAAGTAACCAAAGCTGGGAAAGAAAGATTGGGAGGCCCATATTTGCCAGCTGTAACATTTTACCTAGCATGCCTTCCCTTTCTGTTACATATATAATTATTGGATATGACCACTGGTACATGCTCTTGGGCACAAAACGTGGCTCACAGCCTGCAGCTTTGGATGGCAACCAGTCACTTACTCCAGGAACCACTCAAGACAGAATTTGTTTTGTTGGTTCATTGATTGCTTTATATTGTATTTCTGTATTGTTTTAAGCTGCCTTGGGTTCCTTTGGGGAGAAAAGTGTGGTATAAATATCAATAAACAATTGTTATTCCTCTTGGAAATTTAATCTTGAATATAGCTAGGACCAATATGTAGACCTTGTTGCAAAACCTCCCTGGAATAAGTTTGCTTCCCCTGTGAAAATGTGAAACCCTGGCTCCGGTCACACGGGGGAAATTGGCGCGGCCAAAGTGCGGCTTTTTAGAGCCGCACCAAAAGAGATGCATGGCAGTGGGATCAGACAGACCCCCTGAGCCGCCGCGCAGTTGCTCCCCAGCATGATCAGATGTGGGGGGGCAGCCACAGAAGGGACAGCGAGGCAGCCGGCTGCGCATGTGTGGACATGCGCGGTTCAGCTAGGAGCCTCGAATGCTGCTGAAGACGGGCACGCCGGCAATCCCACAGCTGCGCTTGCTGCGGCGTTTCAGGTTGGTAGTACTCTTTCCTAGGTTTTTTTTAATGCGCGTTTTCGGGTTGAAGGGACGGATCGGGGACGAGTGCGTGCCGCTTCCCAGATGTTGTGGTGTGATCGCGCCCATTTGCTGTGCCCCCGATCTTGCGGGGCAAAACTTCCCGTGTGACTGGGGCCTCTGTCTCTGCAGAAGAGCATCATATTTAAAGTAATATATGTTCAAGGTTACCATCTTAAATTCAGTAAACATGTTTAGTCCTGGCCTGCAAGTCTGCTGAGTTTAACAAAAATAAAACGCATCAGTGTGAAGGAGGAGAAAACAAAACAACAGCAGCAAAACTTGACTCCACTGAATTTTTCCCAATGTGATTGCCACATACTAAATTTGTTAGGGTAAAAATGGCTTTCATTTAAAAAAAAAAATCCATACGAGTGCTGCCCTTTATCCCTTTCCATTTGGACATTTAGCAGTCCCTGGCTGTTGCAGAAGTGCCATAAAATTTTATGGCAAGCATTTTTTTTAAGCCAACACCTTCCTTGCTCCTGCATTGGCCTAATCCTAGGACTTCCAAGGCACAAGAGAGAAGCTAAACAGATATGACATAACTCATTATTTCCCCAAGTTCAAATACAATGTATGGAGAAAGTGTGCATCTGAATGATCAAAAGCCAGCATCAAACCATTTACTATGATAAGGATATGGCTTCCATGGGATTGGGAGCTATGGAAAAACTGTCTGCTATTTGGCAGCTGGTTCTTCCACATGCCCACCAGAACTATTTGCCCATGGACAGGTTAGAGACTTGTAACCAAAAGAGTTTGCCTTTTCATTTAAGTGAAACAGACCAGAGAAGCCATGACACACAAACAGCCATTTCAGTCTCCTTCCAGAGATAAATCAGATCTCTGTTTTTTCTCAGAGTGCAAGAAAGTGGCAGTTTATGAAGCAGCTGTCTGAAAGGAAATTTACTGGACAATTAAAAGTGCTGACTTTCAAGCAGTACTCTCTAAGGTGGATTCTGAAATTATTGGGTGTGAAATGCAAATAGATTTAACAGTTTTACTGCTATTTATATGACATTCAGCAATTCCCAGCTAAAATTGGCTGGTTCCCCCCACCCACCCACCCATGGTTTCACTCTAAGACACTATGGTCCTGTTTTCCACAGATTTCCAACAATCTCAAATGGATTTCTGAAACATGGCAGTGAAATGAAGGCTGCTCCAAGGTCAGGCAAGGGCAAATTAGTTATGTACGTGATAGGAGGGCACGGAAAGACAGGAAGTCCCCCAACTTTAAATATTGGTAGCTGCTCTTATATATGCATCTTGTTTCTTTAGGGGGTGAAAAGTATACAAGGTTTTCTGGTTGATTAATGGCTCAGTGAAATCTGAAAATGAGAATCTTTATCTAACAGAAATAATTTAAGAACAAAGTTTGAGTCCAGTGGCACCTTTAAGAGCAACAAAGTTTTATTCAAAGTATAAGCTTTCATGTGTGTGCACACTTTTTCAGATACAATGAAATGGAAATCATAGGTAGAGGGTGAGCAGTAAATTAGTATATAGCATAATGAAGATGAGATTAAGGGCATAAACCTAAGGCCAAGTAGGAAAGAAAAGCAAGCCCAGGTAAGAGACAGAATTGAGGTCCTATATGCTTTGAAAGAGAAAGCAAGGAATGGCCCAAGAGGCTCGACATCTAACCAATGAGAGGGTGGGACTGATTTAACCCTTTCCCTCCCAAATCCTCTTGATTACAATGTAACAATATTCAGCAATATCCAGCACCATGTCGTATGTTGAAACCTTGAGGTGCCTGAACTAGTGCTGGGGCCATCCCCCCAATCCTGCGAAAGGTGGGACTTTACCCAAAACCGATGGCCACACTCTTGTAGGAATGGATGGAACCAAACTCTGAGTTTGTGATCTGCAAAACAGAGGCCCCGGTAGTCCCTATGGCCAGGCTGACCCCCATTTGTAAGTGCTCTCCCCCTTACCATGAGGGGGTCCTCTATAATGCTCCACCTGAAGCGCCTCTGTCCTAGCTCTCAGACTTGTCATCCAGGTGACCAGATGTTGCCACTATCTCCCCTACCGCAATGACTTCGTCTTGTCTGCTCTTGAGGAGACCCAAGTGTGCCTTTGCACTTTGGACCTCCTGCCGACATCTGACTGCTGTCTCCCCGACTGTTGGACAGATGTTGACCCTCCCTCATCAGCTCCTAAGGAAGCTCATCCATCTCTTAAAAAAGGTTAGGCGCACCAATTCCCTGCGCTTGAAAATTATAGAGTCATAGAATGTTAGAGTTGGAAGGGATCTTGCAGGTCATCTAGTCCAACCCTTTGCACTCTAAAGGAGTATAACTGAAAGAGACCCCTACAACCAGTGTTCCTTCTAAGCTGAGTTAGTGTGAGCTAGCTCACAATTTCTAAGGCTCTAGGCTCACACCTTTGACTTAGCTCAGGAAGGATAGCTCCAGAGCAAACTAATTTTTATGCAACAGCCAAATCACTTATTTATTAGAAACTTATTTCGACTAATTTAATCCCGCCAATGCTAGGAGGAACACCCCTCTGTTGCTCAAGTGCCTTTAGCCCTTGAATATAGCCATATTAACCAGGTCCACCTCCCCCACATCAGACTGGATAGCCTGTACCAGCTGCCTAGGGGGCCTCTGGCTGGCTGCTCCCCCTTTAGACTTATCTTACCCTAGAGTGCACAATACAATGTATGGCACATCCATTACTTTTAAAATCAACCATAACTTTTCAAGATTCACACAGTCAAGAGCTTAGTGGTAATCTATGAAACACAAGCTGATTGTCTTCTGAAATTCTCTTGTAATTCTTAATAACAAACATAAATTTGGCAATATGATCTCTAGTGCCTCTTCCTTTTCTGTATCCAGCTTGAACATCTGCAAAAAGGACATAGCAGAACTGGAAAAGGTACCAAAAAAAAGGGCAGCCAGGATGATTAAATGGTTGGCCTGCCTTTCGTATGAAGAAAGGGTGGGACTTCTCCATTTAGAATAATGGCCCATTATGCGCACACATCTTACTGCAGAGTTTCAGAGCAGTAAGCCTTTAAACTTGACTTCAAATTCTGCGCCAGCCTTATGCACCATTCTTTTTCTCCTGGTGTATTTATCCTGCAGCTGCAATTATTATGTAACATGTAGAGACATATTTTTAAAGGAAAAACCTAGATTTCCCCCCCCCCCATAGAAACTGAACATTATCTGTGCTGAGCTGAGAATTGTTGTGCATCTTCAAGCATACTGCCGCTGAATTCCAGGTTTCCCCCAGAAACAAAGACCATTTCCAATCACTTGAGTTTATGTTCAGTTCTCCTACCAAATATACTTCCACTAGGTTGTACATATGAAGCAATCTCAAAGCAAAACACCCCAAGGAAAAGAACACATTATCATCCTGGGGCAGGAGGTGAAGGATGTACAGGGTCAAGTTAAATAGACCTGCAGACCTAGCTAACCAGGCTTAGTGTCTGGAAGAAGCAGGTGAACTATTTTTAATTAACATTTTATGTATACTTTTTCACTGCACAGTTTTCTAAAAATCAGTTTTAAAATAAGGCTGTCTCTGACTGTTGTGCTTCTCATAGATTCCTCTGACACACGCTCTGGGATTAATGAGGAGCCCCCCCCCCAGTTAAAATCTGTTATGTTTTGGACTGGCACCTCTGAAGACAGGAGCGCACGGATGTTTAATTTTGTTTGCTCTTTGGGGGGGGGGACTGCAAGAACAAGGGAGTATGGCAAGTCCCAGTGGGAGCAGTGCTTCAGCCATGTGTATATGTGCATGTGCAAAGCCAAAAAAAAAAAAAAAAAAAAAAAACTGGCCCAATTCAGATTTGGCCTTATCAGGCAGAACCAATTTTGGCCGGCAAAAAACTCCCACACGTCAATTTTGGCAGTACCAGTCCATTCGGGAGTCTTTTGGTCAGCCAAATGTCAATTTCAGCCCCATTATATCTTATGGGCCATTGAAGTCAATGGCAAAAACATAGGGTATATTCTGGGGTCTGGAGGGGAGGGGGTTTGAGGGAGAAGCTCCAAACTCACAGGGTAGCTGCTGGAGCCTATCCCCAAGATACCCACCATGTTTCAAGAACATTGGACCTGGGGGTCCAACTGTATGGGCCCTCAAACAGGTTGCCCCCATCCCCTCCATTGTTCTCTAAGGTGGGAAAACAGTTACTTTCTCCCCAGCATAGAGAAAAATGGAGGTGATGGGGGCAACCTGTTTGAGGGCCCATACAGTTGGACCCCCAGGTCCAATGTTCTTGAAACATGGTGGGTATCTTGGGGATAGGCTCCAGCAGCTACCCTGTGAGTTTGGAGCTTCTCCCTCAAACCCCCTCCCCTCCAGACCCCAGAATATACCCTATGTTTTTGCCATTGACTTCAATGGCCCATAGGATATAATGGGGCCGAACAGCCGCCAAAATTCAGCGGCAATTTGGTGGCAAGCCGATTCAGATCAGAGAATCTGATTCGGCCCGCAGCAGCCCAAAAAGGGCCCGAATGGGCCATTTTCGGGGGTGCATTTGGTTCAGACGAACCGAACGCATATCCCTACCTCCACGTGGCCGCCTAACTGTCCCAACCACCACCCTTATGGGGCTTTTGCTGGGCTACAATTGCCGCCATCTTGGGGAACCCAGTGCTCCTGCTGCCAGGCCGCTACCCCTTATGGATAGCGCCTTTCACCAGGCCCTCCCCCAAACACTGTTATTGACTTTAGGGGCCTTCCTTAGGGAGCGATGCTGCCGCCAGGCTGCACCACCCAAGCACAGCTGACACCACCACCTGTTGATTGGCCAGCACAGCCACCAGCCACCGATGTGGGCCACCACTGCCAGCTATCTGACAAGGACAGCTGCCACAACCCGAAGAGGGCTGCCGCCACCACTGGTCGCCTGGAACAGGCCGCCACCGCCTCAGCACACCCCACTGCAACTGTGAAGGATGCCGCCACTCATCGCTTCTCCTCCGCGCCAACCTCAATGCCAAAGGCCCTCAAGTAGGCCCCTATCACCACCACCCTGCCTACTCAGAGCTGTTGAGCTGTCAAGCACATGGAGCAACTGGCTTGGGTGGGAGGAGAACCTGGCTGTTTACCTAGGCCAGCTCCACCCCCGGACTACGTTAAAATGCCAGGCATTGTGACTCTGTTGCTGCCCAGCTTCCTCAGGGCGGCAAAGCAGCCCCCAGTGACCAGCAACATTGCCGGGTTGCCAGGAGCTTAGTTCCAGCATTGTTTAACATATTATGTCCAATACTTTATCCTTTCTTTCAGATTTCTGTGACCCGAGTCCTATTACATTGCTTATTATGTGTTTCATCCTGTTGATTGCATTGACTTACATTGTATGATCAACCATGAACCTTAGGGAGAAAGGAAGTTGCAAATCAATAAATAATAAAGCTACCTCCCTCATAGGGTTAAAATGGAAAAGAGGTTGTATTATAAAGAGTTTTTGCTCCCCATTGGCGAGAAAAGTGGGATATAAATAACCACACAATAAGTAAAGGTACTCTGCACATGATCAAAAGCCCCCTTTTCTTTTATTGATTGATACCTGATGGAGTTTGTTCCACAGCCATTTGTGAGTGAGTCCTGATTCACAGCAAGCCCTTCCTAATTCATGCCAATTTCACTGTGAAATGTAGCTCACAAACCTTGGCAAGCACCTGTGAACACTTGTCAGGAGAGGACTGGCTTACTGAAACTCTAAAACTTGGACTAAGCTGTCCTCTGTGGGGAAATTAAGTGAGTGGCTGAGAAGCTCTGATGATATTCACTTCTTAGGGCAGGTTAGAGATGTTGCTTGCTGGCAATTCGGCCATCAAGATAAGCTATGCAAATTCTTGCCCCTTTCCACAATAAATCATCATCATCATGTGCCAGCAAACACTTCTGTGCAGTGGTGCTGATTTATTTCTTTGGCTCCTGAATCTGAAGAGTTTTAAAATATTCAGTGGGATAATGAAAATCTCACTTTTTATTTTGAGCTGAAGTTTGCCAATGTGGAAGGATTTTAATTTTAATAATGACTTTCTAATGAACTCACACTTATCCCGTGTTCCAGCCAGAAGCTGCATTTTGATTTTTTTTTAAACTCTGTATGCATATTTAGAGGCATAGATAATCTATGCTAATGTAATTATTTTTAGGAGAATGAAATGAACTGTACAAAGTTGGGGAAATTGTCCTGGAGTACACCTTACCTTTTAGGGAAATCTGTAATTGCCAAAAGGGAAAAAAATTAAAAGTTGAGTGTATACACGTTTGATTGTAGAAAAACATGTAAATCAACAATGTTACATTGGCAAACAACACCACCATAAACTATTGAAACCCACATTACTTAGCAACAGATCTCCCTGCCATCAACAGACTAATCCACAGGGTGAGGAGCAGAGCAGCTTGTAACAGCTCTGCCTGTGAGGGAAACAGAGTCTGGCCCAAGAGGAGTTGGTTTCTATTCCCCCTGAATATCGGGACTTGGCCAGGGTCTTCGAAGAGGAAGTGGACAAGCTCCCACCCCATAGGTATTCAGATTGTAGTATTGAATTACTGCCGTGTCATAGATTGCCTAAGGGACGCATTTATGCAATGGGACCAGCCGAAAAACTTGAACTGCATAGGTTTATTGAGAAGAACCAGGCCCGGGGTTTCATCAGACTGGCTTCCTCACCATTTGCAGCTCCCGTGCTGTTCCAGAAAAAGGAAGATGGGGGGTGGAGGCTATGTACTGACTATAGGGGCTTGAATGCTGTTTTGTCTACCAATGCCTACCCCATGCTGCTCATCAAAGATTTGTTGGCCGAGGCGTCTAAAGGTAAAATCTTCTCCAAATTGGATCTCCGAGATGTGTACTTCAGAGTTCGCAAAAGGGAGGGAGATGAGCACAAGACCGCCTTTAATACACCCCTTGGCCAGTTTGAATACCGCATGATGCCATTCGGCCTCCAGGGGGCTCCAGGAGTATTCATAAACTTGATTAACGAGGTGTTGCACAAGCATTTATTCAAGGGGGCCTTTGTTTACTTGTACGATATCTTGCTGTACTCCCACGACCTCCCCTCACTGTGAAACTGGTGAGGGAAGTGTTCCAGACATTGCACAAGCACAAACTCTTTGCTAAACTCTCCAAATGTGAGTTTCATAAGTCGGTAATTGACTTTTTGGGGTATAGGATCTCAAACAAGGGATTGGAAATGGACCCAGGGAAGGTCCGGGATGTACTTGGGTGAGAGGCCCCTCGCACATACTGCCAGCTCCAGTCCTTCCTCAGATTCTTGAATTTCTATTGAAATTTTCTCCCCAACTTTGCCCAGATCAGCTTACCACTCACTGACTTGTTAAAAACAAAAGGGAAAGGTCCAGACGCAACCAAACCGAGTGCTAAGCTTCAGTGGACGGAGCAATGCCAGGAGGCATTTAACCGGTTTAAGGCACTATTCATGTCAGAGCCAGTGCTTGCCCACCCAGATGAAAATAAAAAATTCATCGTCCAAGTCGACGCATCAGACGTAGCGATGGGGGGGGGGCGATCCTGCAAGACGGGGGCGATGGGTTGTTACACCCCCTGGCGTATGTATGCCGTAGGTTTAACGAGACCGAGCGCAATTGGTCAGTTTGGGACAAGGAGGTGGGAGCAATCCGGTTGGCGCGCTCAACCTGGAGACATTGGTTGGAAGGGGCCTGGGTGCCATTTGAGGTCTGGACAGATCATAAGAACCTGGAAATGCTCAAAAAAACCCATAACCAAAATGCCAAACAGTTACAGTTGGCTGATTTCTTTTCCAAGTTTCAATTCATGTTGCACCATTTCCCAGGCTCTGCGAATTCGCTGACGGACGCACTATCCCGCCTCCCACAACATGACAGCCAGAGGGAGGTGGTACTAGACTCTATGTTCACACCCTCACATCTTGGAGGGGCGGTGACGACTCATAGCCATGCAGCCTCCTCCCCTCTGGACCAGATCTCCAGACACGACTCCTCCCCTCCTATTTCTCCGGGTGAGGCAGCCTGGAACGTCAGGTTTGCCTTCGCCTATTCGGATGCCGATAAAGAGGAGGTGGAAAATGTCAGGGGGGTGAAAAGGAAAGTGGATGGTTGCTGGTACCATGGCACCAAACTGTCCCCAGATCATTGCAGGGGGGAAGTGCTTGCAGTGGTTCACGGCTCCAAACTCGCCAGCCACTCTGGATTCGTAAAATCCCTGTACCTTTTGCAAAGACAATTTTGGTGGCCACTTATGTGGAAGGATTTATCTTCATTTGTTCAGCCTTGCCAAACTTGTGTCATGTGGAAACCCCGCCCTGGCAATACTCTGGGATTGCTGAAACCTCTCCCGACCGCGAGTCACCCCTGGGAGGTGATCTCTATGGATTTTATTATGGATTTACTCCCTAGTGAAACCATGATGGTCATTTGGGTGGTGGTTGACCTGTTTTCTAAACAAGCCCACTTTATCCCGTTTGTGTCCTTGCCCACCGCCAAAGCTCTGGCAAAGGCCTTTATGCAACACATGGTGCACCTCCACACGCTCCCGGGCAAGATTATCTCTGACAGGGGGGCGAAATTCATTTCCAAGTTTTAGGGGGAATTGTTAAAACTCATGGGAGTTGAACGGGCCATGATTAGCGCCTATCATCCGGAGACTGATGGACAAACTGAACGAGTGAATCAGACTTTGGAACAATATTTGCGTTGTTTCACAAATTACAAGCAGGATGATTGGGTAGACTTACTCCCCCTGGCTGAATTTTGCTATAATAACACATGTCACTCCTAGACGGGAATGTCCCCGTTCAAAGCGTTCTATGGCTATGACAGTCCCCCATTGCCCTATCTCGAGGGAGCTACCTTGGGCCCGGGGGATGCTACGCAGTGGTGTCAACAACTTCAAGACTCTTGGCCTCTGTTATGTAAAACATTGGAAGCGGCCAAAGAGGCTTACAAGGCTCAGGCTGACAAGAGAAGGGTGGAAGTATGGGCTCTGCAACCTGGAGATTCAGTATATGTATCTACAAAACACATTAAGATTTTGAGACCCAGCTGCAAACTGGGTGGGAAGTTCATTGGCCCATTTAAAGTCAAACGCCTGATCAATGAGGTGGCCATGGAACTTGACCTTCCTAAGAACATGCGCAATATCCATTCTGTGTTTCATTTCAGCCTCCTGAAACATGACTCAGGCCCAAGCTCCTGGCGCCCAACAAAGCCTGTACCCCCTCCTATCATGGTGGAGGGTGAAGAACATTTTGAGATCTCTAAGATCCTGGACTCTAAATTTAAACACGGCAAACTGTTTTATTTGGTGGAATGGTTGGACTTTGGACCCCAGCACCGCGAATGGGTGGAAGTAGGGGATATTCAGTCCCCTAGGCTCTTACAAGAATTTCACCGGGAGTTCCCGGGGAAACCGGGAGGTATCCCGTACTAACCGGGAGATCTCCTGGGTGGAGCTGGAGGTTGTTCTTTGGGCGGACAGAATGTCAGCTATGCTGCCATATTGTTTATGGGCCCGGGTTCACTTTCATGACCTGTGTGCCAGTTGCTGCCGCATTCCTTTCTTTTCACTTCTCCCCGCTCGTTATCACTGACCTTGTAGCCAGCCTGTGTAGTGTCTTCCCATCAATTAACCGTGTAACTAGTTTCATTTCCCAGCCTTGGCTCTAATAGCCCTGGTCCTCCTTCCCGCCCACGGGAGTCAGGCCGATTGGCCCATAGGTGGGGGGGTACATTTGAATACCCTATATATCTCTCTACTGTCTATGTAGTAGTTATTCCTAACAGTGACTGAGTCTATGCTGCCTTAGTGCTAGCAATAAAGTATAACCTTCAAAGAAGAGTGTGCTCGGTTGTTTGACTGTGGGTCCTGACAAGTTCTTTCTGCCATCCAGGAGGCAGCTTCACTTTAAGCTTCCAGGTCTGAAGAAGAAGATGGTTATTGTTCAGCCCTTGATGACCACAGTTATCTCTGCAGGCACTGGTGAGTCCTGGTTTACAGCAAACCCTTCCTACGATAATAAACTGTGGAGATTCTTTTGTGCAGTCTTTCTAAACTAAACCAGTTTCACTACCTTTCCAGCCCTTCATAACCTGGGAGATACACCCTTGAGGATCCACTTCTTTCTTTACAGACCTGCTCACCAAGGCCTCACAGCAGCTGCTCTTGTCTGTTCCTCCATCTTCTTCAGTTCAAACCCTCTTGGCAAGAGCATGTTCTTTTTCAGTTGCTGTTTTTGTATTGCAGAAGGAGCTGCCTGAAGGAGTTTGTAAAGCTTCAAGTGAGGGAGGGCTTTATAAGTGATTCCTTTTCAGAGATTCTGAATGCATTTTAATGAAACTGATAGTAAGCCAAACAAGGGGATGAGGCAGGATGGAAATGTTTTGATAAATAACACATCTGTCTTGTAACAGTTGTCAGGTGCATCCAAGAAATGATTTGGTGCCCATCTTCATTTTTAGAATGTACTAGTTAATATTTACATATAACAGTAAATGATAGACCTGAGGATAAAATTTGGTCAGTAGAAAAAAGTTACTTGGTGGCTCTTTAGAAGACAAAGGGGTGGTACTGAGACTAAGGCTGCAATCACACACTCCTTTAGATCTGACATAGGCGCAAATGCCTGACGGATCTAAATGGAGCGATCAGACATCAACAGCTGGGAAGCATCCTGCAGTTGTCAGCAACCTGTGCTGCTCCTCCACAGAAGCGGAGTTAAAAGACAGCGGGGGAAGTCCGGTGTTATCCAGATAAGACGGGCCACGGGCGGACTTTCCCCTGTCTGATCAGTTAAGCATGCTCTCATGCTGTTGGGATGGTCTGATCAGGCCCTCCCAACTCCATGCCATGTTTTCCCCCCCTTCCAGTATGTGCATCATTGCATACTCCATAGGGAGCTCTCAGCACAGAGGTGTGATTCCTCGATTGCTCATTTATGCGCAAGGGAAACAAATGGCAAAAGCAACCCATGGCCTACCCACAGTTGTGTCTGATCACACAGTGACAGGCTGTGCCCACAGCTTCAAGGGCTGTGTGATCTCACAACTGCGTGTCAAATTCCTCTGGAGGAAATAGCCTCTCTTCCCCTGTGCTTCAACTGGCGCGTGTGACCACAGCCCAGTCAGTGCCATCCTACAGAGGGGCAGTTGGCTTTCCACAAGGAAGTAATGCCATACACCTTTCTTATAAAAATCGCTCCAGATAGAAATTAGATTTATCTCACTGTCTGGCCTAGGAATGACCCCACAAGGAATGGCAGGCAAAGCCTGGCACGCGGGGGGAGGGGGGGAATCTATCTGGAAGTTCATCAAAGGATGAACTTGCTAATAGTTTTCCTTAATCCTAATCTTATGTGCATTTTACAATACTGGGGTTTCTCAGGAAAATAGCATCATTACCTTATCCTCATCCTGCTTCCCTCATTTGCCCATTTAGCATATTTACAACACCCGGAGTTCCTCTTCATTGTGCACATCAAGGGGCATCCACAGATATTATCAGCTCTGAGAAAGCAATCAAGTTCTGCCAAATACTTTGATCTTCCTCTGGGAAAGCTGTTAACCGTTTTTCCTTGTTCTTGGGAACCCTTCCTGTAAACATAGCAACACTATTCTTCCTTTGATGCAAACATATCAACATACCTTCAGGTATAATTTTTGGATATAAATATAGGCACACTGTTGATTGCAGCGAGTCCGTGTGTGTGTGTGTGCTAACCTCACACCAAAGCGCTGGTTGCTTTTCTACAGCAAATCTGATGCTTTAATACTGGTAAATATCACTCTATTCCTGTTCATTCCTTTAATCTCCCTCTTAAGTAATGTGTGTGACTTTCAGTGTGTTCGTATGTATGTTTGACCTCCTATTACTTTAGCTTACTTTATCTTCAATAAAATCCTTACTAGTTGAACATCCGCCTGGTTTATGTAAGGTTTCTCCTTGGGAAGGATCTTGGTATACAAAAGTGCTGATCCTAAGTTACCTCCTCTTGCTTAGCTAAATTCCTCTAATTAATTAAATATTAGACCATTCTGGGTAACAATGATCCTTTCCGCACTTGCCTGCCATTCTGGAATTTCTCAGTGTTCAAGTCAAGGCAATTTAAATCCACAGCAAAACAACATCCAAATAACCCAGGGTAACAGCAGGCTGAAATCTGGCTGACCACTGAAAGGAGGTAATGTAATGCAGAATGGGGGTGTCAATACTGCCATGTCTCTGGATTGTGTGGGGAAAGATCCTCCTTCCTCTCCCTGGTGCACTAATGATGTCTCTTGTCTGGGTTGTTATCTGGTTATGCTTTTCTGACCTTGGGGTTCCAGCTGCTCCTGACCTGCTGGGAATAAACGGCTCCTATTTCGCCCGCTCACTATTCTCCCCCGTGCGCGCACAATGCTTATCGGCTTTTGCTTGTAAGGGGGGGGTGCTTTGAAACTACTATAACTTTGAGTGTCCTGCTGCTTTGGACCATTTCTGACAAAAAACATTCATGTGTCATAGTTATGACCTACCAATAAACAGAATACTTCTTATGAAGCGCTGTGTAGTGTGATCTGACTATAGAACCTGACAGATTGTCAGGAATCATCTTCCCCTTGAACCGTATCTCTCTTAACTGAGATGAGCCACAGCGAGGAAGAAACGGTCCTGGTGACAACAGAGGGAAATGTGCCAACGACCACAGCCCCCCCATTATGGTGCCGAGCACCCTACCCCAGGACTTGGGGGATGAGTCAAACGTCTTCCCACTGGGGAAATTGCTGCAAGTTCACATACAAAAATGAATAGACAATAGTAAACTTGATAACGATGACGTTTTGTGATGTTTAATGTCTTTGTTTTTCAGAACGTCATAAACAGAAGATGACATCAACCAGAAGTACGAACATCTCGAGTGGTTGTTCGTTTCGAAGAACTCTTTATCAACCAAATTCAGTTCTCAGGTTGTCTTATTACACTCAGTAGTGATATCAATCTTATCCAGCACAGCTCCAACAGCCCACGGCTAACAAGTCTTAAGTTCGAACTGGTGAAGTGAGGTCTAACTTTTAAAAAGTGCTAATGCTGACTTCCGGTCGATGGCGGCAGGCTTGCGGACTCACCTCCCGGACCTCCCGGGGGTGTCTCCGTGCTCCAGCGGAAGGAGGGGGCGAGCAGGCTCGTAAATCCCCCCAGGGGCCTGGGGAAGGGGCCCTGGCCAAGGAGCTTTGAGGGGGTAGCCTCTTCGATGGCGGAATGCCAGAGAATCGAGGCACCCCCTTGCTCCAGTGGTTCTTCGGGCGAGGACTCTTTGTCTGAGCAGGGGGCAGCAGCCCCGAAGATTCCCTATAAGCTGCGGAAGAGAGGGGGGAAGAAGTAAAGGCTGAAGGACTCTGAATTGTGCCTTTGAGAACTTTGGTTTTTGGGGATGATTGGGGGTACTGTTATTGGGCAGTTAAATATAAAAGTGGGGGTTAAAAGGTTTTAAATGTTTGACTCAGTTTATAAAAGAGCAATGATGATAGTCTTGATGTTACTAAGCTTGTTAGAGGATCTCCTCTCTTGGGTTTTTAGATAGTAGTGGGTTCTTTACTTTCTCCTGTATGTGTAGTTTTCCCCTCCCCTTTTTTCTGTTGTAGTTTTTTGTAGTGATAAAAAAAAATTAAAAAAATCCCCTCCGGGGGCTTAAAAAAAGGTGCTAATGCTGAGATAAAATTTACTGAGTTTTTAAGATAACACATGGCCCTTGTTTATTTTTATTGTAACAGAACACTAACATGGCAGCCCATTTGGAATTGATCCCTATACGCCAGAAAAAATGACACAATAGAGCAGCAGCAAAAAATGCAAGAACAGCAATGGTAGCTTCTTGTTTTATTTATTTCATTTACACCCCACCTTTCCCTCCAGTAGGGGCCCAAAGAGGCACACATAATTCTCCTCACCTCCATTTTATCCTCACAACAACCCTCTGAGGTAGTTTAGACTGAGTGTATATGACTAACACGAGGTGAGCTTCCATGGGCCAGTGGGAATTGAGACCTATCTTTCCCAGACCATAGTCCAATACTCTAACCACTACGCCCCACTAGTACGTCCTGTTTTGCAACCCAGTTTATGGGTGTTGTCAATTTGGGGAACTATCTGGAAGTTACTTCAATAGTAGCTCTGAGACATTCTATCAAGATCTGCAAGCAGGGCACAATCAAGCTATATATAGTTCTGTTGCTCCTAGCTGAGAATTTCACAGCCACATTGAATCTTTAATCTTTCAAATCAATCAGCAAAAATGAAGAAAAAGCCAGACTAATAGCACATTATGGGAAAGCAATAAATACAATTGCATAAAATGCCATTGGTCCTGGGATCATTTTCCTGATCCTGAGACTGGAAGAAATGTGGCCTGATAATATTATTTATTATTATTTATATTTATTTATTATTGAGATTTATATCCCGCCCCATCCAGTAATTCAGCTCGGGGCGGCTTACAAAGGTTAAAATATAAATACAACAGCAGCATAATAAACAATATATCTGATATAAAATTTGGTGCTAAAATTATTTACATAAAATCCAAGATGGACGACGTCCCACACTGGAGGCCAAGTTCTTCGTAGCAGGAGCTCCAGGAAGAGTGTTTTCCAGATCTATTGGGCGGCAACTACCCCAACATGGGGTAGGTAGTTAGGATATCATTGATGGAACAGTGACGGCGGCGGCTCCCCCTCAAAGGCCTGGCGGAAGAGCTCCGTCTTACAGGCCCTGCGGGAGTATTTGGTGTCTTTGTGATTTTGAAAAATGTTGGGCTTTGGAAAGCAACATCATTGGCCAAGAATGTTATTTTCAAGATTTGGAGATAAGAGCCCTACCTATTTAACATAGCAACAAGGCCATGTTGTGTTCCTTGCATATAGACTCTATCAATGTGCACTTGGTGGTCTAATAGTCAAGACAGTCACAGCAGTATCCCTTTCTTTTGGAGTCAGTTGTCTCAATCCAGCAGCCCCAGAGTTTGATTTGATATCAAGGTAGAGGTGTGGGTGAGAAGACACTCTTCATTACTTCTTTTTTTAGGTTTTCTGTACATCAAAAAGAATGGAACAACCACTGCTCATTCCTCTTTTTCTAAAGAGCCCAGGAAGGTCACATACAGTGCAACCCTATGCAGAGTTACTCCAGCCTAAAGCCATTGATTTTGGTGTACTCAGACCAAAGCAACTGCATATTACTGCACTAATAGTCCACTGTGTCTATTTTATAACAATCATGTGAGGTCAAGAAAGAACAACCTTTCCAAAACCCCAGCCCAAAAAGCGTCATGGTTCAGTGGAGATTTCCCTAGTTGACGCCTGGTATGATCTACTATATCACAAGTTTATTGACTTCTAATTTAAACACTCTTAATTCGATGGAACCCTGGACATTTATAATATATGTCATACAATGCAGGGGAGAGGAGGGGCACAAAAGCTACAATAACTTACAACAAAGGATGAGGTGTTGGCTGACTTGCAGTGCAATCCTAGATCAAATCAATAAATCCTAAAAGAAATCAACCCTGACTGTTCCCTGGAAGGCCAGATAATGAAACTGAAGCTCAAATACTTTGGCCACCAAATGAGAAGGGAGCACTCACTGGAGAAGACCCTGATGCTGGGAAAGATTGAAGATCAAAGAAGACGGGGACGGCAAAGGATGAGATGGTTGGACAGTGTCAACGAACATGAAATTGAGCAAACTTCAGAGGACGGCGGAAAACAGGAGGGCCTGGCGTGAGCTGGTCCATGGGGTCATGAAGAGTCGGACTCGACTGTGCGACTGAACAACAAAAACAACAAGACCATTGACTTCAATGGACTTAGAATGATATAATTCTGCTTTGGTTCACATTGTAAGTCTCTCAGCAGCTACTTATTCAGCTGCTTTAAGTTGAAGTTGTCAGGTGACTAGCTTTCACTTTTTGCAGAACTGGAGGAGAAGATATTGGGCTCTGCATCTTCTGGCCTCCCAGTGGCATTGCTCTTTGCCACTCCAATGTTTCAGTTTGTTCCTTCCCCAGCTTTGGAGCTGGTTCCCTGGGCACAATCCAGTATGAAGGCTACTCTGGGTGGAGCAACAGGGGATGGCACAACTTTCCATTTCTGACTATACTTAGCTTGGCTCTGGATCCAACCCAGTTGGAGAAGGAAGAAGTCAGCCTTGTGGTACACTACACATACTGGGGCATGGCCACCCATATGTGGTTGTGTCCCTTCATATCCTGGTGAAGTTACTGGGTGGCCAATTGCTTTCTTGTTCTACCACTCCTCAGCTCAAAGCAGCACAATCATGTGACTCTTGGTATAAAGTGAAAATGTGGCCAGGTGTATAGTTTTTAAGAACAAAGCTGCTGGGAAAACTCTCACAAACCAAAATCAAAGTGGTGAGTGCTGGGTAGCAGAACCCCATGTTAAATACTGAAACCCAACTCCTGCAGCTTTTGCCTCCTGTAGCCTAAGTAACATAGCTCAAAGGTTTTATAAAAAGAAGAGGTATGCCTCCAGTCTTCCCCAACAGTTTTTTTTCCTAGTACTTTTCTGTATGTGTGTAATGAGAAATAAGAAGGGCCAATTCAGAGGATTAATTGAGAGGTTTAGGTGTACTTAATATCACTTGACAAGATAAGGTTTCTTCCAGTAAGAGGTTCTTTCCTTTCAACCCTAGAAGTTCATAGATATATAATCTGGAACAGCATAAAATTTCTAGATATTCTATTTGGAACCAAGACTTAAAAGAACTGATACATATTTAGCCACACTCAGTGTAATTTTTGGGTCATTATCTTTGAGTAAGAAGAGAGCAGTTTCTGAAAAGTAGGGAGGTAAGTGATTGCTTAAAATGGGCATAATACAATGTAGAGATGTGCATTTGGTTTATCCGAGCCAGAAAAAAAAACCCTGAAATACTTTACAAGTATAGCTGACCCCCCCAAAACCAATTTTCCCCAGCTTTTATTAGGGTGCATTCAGCTATACCGAGAAACCATTTAAAGAGATCGCCTTCTGAGTTCACTTGCTGAGTTGTGCTGCTGCCACACTTGGATAAGGCAATAGGCATTTAAAGAGACTGTGTTCTCTTCAAATGCCTTCTCCTCCAAGCCCTGCGGTGGTGGTGCAACCCGAAAAATACCAATTATTTTTGCACACCCCTAATATAGTGATTTCTGAGAGTCACAAACATAGGGCACTCCTGCAAAATGTTAAAATGGTGTATCAATCCATTGCCAGCCACAAGGGCAGATTCTGTCATAATATACCTTGCCAGAAAACCTGCACTGTAAAGTCATGGAAGGAATGATGTTCAACCTACCGAAAAAGAATGCCCTATAAAACCGTGGAACTGAGAGACAGTAGAAATAAGAGGGTAGTACATCAGAGGGGGGCAATGCCATAAAACAAAGAAGAATAAACACAGCAGCCTCTCACTAAAGCATTGCAATGGTCAGTCTCCAAGACACATTTCCTAATCAAGATAAGAGAATAATGCTTTCCCCGGGCCAATATATTTTGAGGGGTCATATCAATTAATAATAGTTTCTCACCCACTATTTTCAGCCATGTAGATTTAAAAGAGTCTTTTCCCAGAAGAGCAAGTAGGCTGTCTTCAGTGAACAAAATTTTTATCCTCCGCTAAAAGGCAAGGAGCCATGCTCTAGCCTCTAATGACTTCTGTCCAAATTCTGCCCGCCCACAAGGCAACAATGGAAACACAATAGGGAATATTCATTAGTTTTCTCAGAAACTGGGAGAGTGGAATGCCAATTTTCTCTGTAACTGTATTTATCCAAATTACAGATCCAAACAGAACAAGAGGAACAGTAAGTGGTGGTGTATTCACCTGATAAGAGATTCCTGTCCCTGATAGCTAAACTGAACGGCTGTTTACCCAACTAGGGATCACATGAAAGTGGCCATCAATATGTGGTCAACACTGCAAATATTGATCCATTAAGAGTTATTGTTTTAGGGACAAAGCTTTTCTTCATTGGGAACAGTTATGCAATGTCAAACAAAGGGATGGAGCCAATGCAACATTGAAATAGAAAACATTTAATTTGCTAGTACATTATGTGAGGAACATATAATTTGCTAGTACATTATGTGAGGGACATATAAACCACATAAACATGCTGAGAGAATTTTAGACACTAAAAACACCTAAAATCAAGTTCATAATTTCAGACCCCCAAACCTGGCCTATCTTGCCAAAGTCAAGACAAAGAAGCAGCTTCCTCAGCTTAGCACTTATATCACAGATGTTTACCTGAAAAGAGACACACGGGTCCCAATCACATGGAGAATTTGCCATGCGAGAGGCACAACTGCCAGGCAGATTAATAGGGCGCGATCATACGGCAACATCTGGCAAGCATTGCACACCCGTCTCCAACCTGTAGCATCTGGCCGGAGATGCAGAGTTTAAAAGTAGCTGGGAAAGTGTAATATTATCCGGAAAATGTGGGGTGTGGGCAGGCATCTGATTGTGGAAGTGCTGGTATCCCATCACATCCGGCGCCTGTCCACGTCCCACCAGATGTTTTCTTGTAAGCCTCCGTGGTATGCGCACAAACACGCATGCATACAAATGCGGTACTGCTTTGTTGCCACACTTTGCCATCACCGTGTGATTGGCAGCTGAACATGGAGCCTCGGGGGAATGCCAGCTCATGATACCGTGCTTCATTTTGCTCCAGAGCAAAAAGCCTCACTTCTCTCCCCCCCCCCCTCCAGATTATCTCGCTCATGTGACCGGGGCCATGGTTAAACAATTGCCTATTCCACCAGCCAACCTCCTCCAGCCATTATGTGTCTTTCATTTGGCTGCAGATGTATTCTGAACCAGAGGCAGAATCTGGTGTCTGGTACAACTCCTGATAAGGGTTGCTGCCCTTGAAACTGCTTCCCCCACTCTATAAACAAACTGAACTTCTTGTTAGTCTTTGTCCATCATCCCTGATAAGAAATTGATTTCCTATTGGGGCCATCATTGTGTTCTTAACATACTAAATATAGCCCTTAATGAGAAATATGTGAGCCTACTTCTCTTAACATTTTTTTTTAGCTATAGAATATTTTGTCTTATAAATAAAAGTTCAGTTCTGTGGGTCTGTCCAGGCTTCCAGTAGCATTATAATATTGTTATTCCCAGTGAGTTACCCTGCATTTCAAGTATGTTGTTTAAATTGGATGAAAAAGCAAAACAAAAATCACTTTATATTTCAGCCTCAAAGTAGCATAAAGTTCATCTAAACTAATTAGTCTCAGTGCATTTAAACATACTTCATTCTGTGTTGGATTAGATGCTACTCTATATACTGAAAATTATTTTTCATTACAAGTTAATGACAACAATCATTTTTTAAAAAAAAAATTCACTTATTTTCTAAACGTTTTGTTGCATGCAGCAGTCAAATTTTAAATCTTTGAGGGGGAAGTAGTATGAAATCTTCAATCACCCCTTATTTCAGAAAGCCAGAATTTATATTTTATGAAGCTCCTCAGAACTAAAGCATTGGTATAAAACCATAGACTGGTCCCCCATGAGGCCCTGCCTTATTGTTTGGAGATTACAAACAGGCTGCTTGCTCAGTGTCTGATCTGATTCCCAGCTGTTATCTCTGTGCAGCTGTGCCTCTGTTACCTCTCATTTTCATTATTTACCTCCAACAAGGTATGTTGTGTTGGAATTCTGGCCCAGTAAAGGTGGTTGCCGAGGTACAGGTTGTCATGTACTGTTATTATATTGTATCCATACTTTACATAAACAGGACAGGAGTTGTAGGAAGCCAAAGAATGTGAAATCACATTATGCTATAAATTAAGCCCCTTTCCTTTTTGGGTGTGCTTTTATTTAGTGGGCAAGGACCTGTTCGCCTTTATCTCTGTACAGGGCCGGCTCACCCACTAGGCAAACTAGGCATTCGCCTAGAGCGCCGGGCCCTGGATGGGGTGCCGAACTGTGCCCCCCCGCCAAAAGCCCGTGTGCTATTGCTGCTCCCAGCCACGTGGCATGGGGCACGCAAAAGAGGAGCGCAAGGCCGCCTCGCCTTCCCCCTCCGCCTGGGGTTGGCTTTTGTAAATCCAAATGTGGGGTGTTTCGGTTTAGGTGCCCGGAAACCTCGCCACCTCCTCCTCGCTCGCCTAAAGGGGGAGAGAAGTAGGACTTCCTTCTCTCCAGGCTTGAGGTTGGCAACCCCATAATTGGGTGCGCGGTGGGCGCCAGAAGGTAGCCCCACCTAGGGTGCAAAAAAACCTCGGGCCGGCCCTGTCTCTGTACAACATCTAGTGCAGAAATCAAACATAGATAACGGGCTGTGAAGCTAGAAGAAGCTTCAGGCTCATGTATACCTACCTCCTGACCAGGAAGGAATTTTACAGTGCCATCCTAAGCAGAGTTACACCCTTCTAAGTCCTTTGACGTCAAATGTGCATAGACAGGCATAATTCTGCTTAGGTTTGCCTTGTCAGCCATCTAAAATAGATTATCCACCTACAATGAGATGGGATCTCTGCTAACAAATAGTTGCCTATCCTTCAAAATTTAGCAAGCCATGTGCAGAGAACAGGAATAATCAGAGTGCAGAATGAAAGAGGCCTATGAAATAAGTGATGTAGTATTGCTACATGTGAAAACTTTAAGAGGGAGGAACACAAATCAGAGATGACCATTCATGTATGCATTCCAGGATCTTAAATGAGAATGGTGACCGCTGTAAACTGGAGGAGGAGGTCACATGTAGAAACAGGCCTCTTTCCAAAGAAAAGTGAATCAAGCTTATTGAGGTTTTCTTTTCTTTTTTGTGTGAACAGCTGGCACAGCTATTTTTGATTGCTTTTGAAATGGAGGGGAGCTTCAAAAGCAGTTCTTGATATGACATGACTGTTTGAAGGAAAGTCAAGAATTCCACTGTGTCAGCACTATTCGTAATTGTATTAATCTAAGGTCATGATCACACGCACAATTAGCCGTGCCATAGGCATGAATGCCAGGCAGATTAAAAGGGTGCAATCACACGAGAACATCTGCGAAGCACCCCGCACCCGTCGGAAACCCATTTTGCTCCACTGCAGAAGCAGGGTAAAAAGACACTAGGGAAAGTCCGGTAGCAAATGGGTTGCTACGGGCCAGGAATGGACTTTCCCCAGTGTGATCACTCCACCATGCTCCCATGGCATTGGTATGGTCTGTTCGGGCCATCCTGACTCCATGCCATTGTTTTTTCCCCTGTTTCGGTATGCGCATCATCGCACACTGCATCACGGCAAAAAAACCCCGATTCATTCACGGTTGCATCTGATCATGCAGTGGCGGGCTGCCCCCACAGCTCCCAAGGACTGTGTGATCACGCAACTGCAGGTCAAATTCCTCCGGATCAAATAGCCTTGCTTTCCCCCCCCCCCCGGTGTTATCTCATGCATGTGACAGCAACCTAAGTAACTCTTTGACACAAACTGAAGAAAGTGAGCATGCTTTGAGACATTTCATAGCTTCAGAAGTTTTGTGAACACCACAAAGTGATGGATGGATGGATGGATGGATGGATGGATGGATGGATGGATGATACCTGTAAGACACTACCAGTGTTCTCCAAACACTTAGCCATTTCCCCATTTCCAGTCCTTCAAGGAATCACAGCAAGCTGAACTGATCTCTCAGTTCTGGGAAATCATTACTGTGTAGATGAAATTCAATGAGAAAATACATCCATATTACATAAGTAGAACAAAAGTAGCCCTTTAAATATTCTGTGGATAAATGCGTACTTCCTCACTGAAATGCCAGTAGATTCAGGGGGGTAGCTGTGTTGGTCTGAAACAATAAAACAAACTTAAATTTTAAAAAATCTGGGTATAAGCTTTCGTATGCATGCATCTGAAGAATTGTGCATACACATAAAAGCTTATACCCAGAATTAAACTTTGTTGGTCTTAAAGATGCCACTGGATTTAAACTTTGTTCTATAACATCAGAATGCAGTCTTAAAAATGCATTCCTTGTTTATGTCATATACTTGGACCTTCCCTGATGTGTCTCCTTCAACTGAAAGTTTTAGACCTCATCATACTAATAGGATGGGCAAGCCTATTTTAATGCAACCAGACACATTCCATTGGTACATCTTTGTTCTTACATTTAATCATGGAAATCAAACAAAACCAAAAGGTTCACCAAAAGTCCAAGGGCCATCCTATGTCATCACAATGTGACAAGCTCTCTGCCTGACTTTCTGATGGCACCACTGTTCAATGGGAGGTATTCGATCTTAAGAATGAATGGACACCGGAGAGCACTAATGCTTCTATTTGAACCTAAAAAGACTTCTCTTAAATACAGCATCATTTACCATTCCTTTTGGTATGCAATATAAGCAAGTTTCCAAAATGCTTTCCAGTGCCTTTTGTGTCCAAAGGGGTTAATTTTTATACTTACACATTTCCAGAAGTTTGAACTATGTCATATATGTTTCACAGAGATGTATTGTGCAGGAAATAGCTGATTTTCAACACCTAAAATTAAAAATCTTCCAGGGTTAGCTTTTCCTCCAGCCGTCCTCCAGCATTCTTTTGTTTCACTCCAAAAGGTTAGTTGTAAGTGAGGGAATCTGCTGAAGAATGAGGAGACTTATATATGCTTAATTAAGGCAGATCCTGGCTGAGAGGGTTTGCAGGAGTGGCAATACCCATCAGACTGGGCCGCTTTGAGAGTAGTCTCCATAGAAACAGTTCACAGAATGACCCACTGTAACAAGTCTGTCCATCCTGAGAAAATCCCAAATCAAACAGATACAAGACAGCGGTGGCAGCCAGAGTTCCTTCTAAGATGCGCTAGGGGGTGCCGGTGCACATAATTTTAGCTCCAGATCAGGGATTTTCATCTTATGCTCACACTAAGGCATTTTTACCTCCATTGGATACAATGGGGGATAGGGGCACCTGGGGCTCACAGAATTGGACCCCCTGGTCCAATTTTTTTGAAACTTGAGGGGCAGGTTGAGGAGAGGCACCAGCAGCTATGCTGCAAAGTTAGAGCCTCTGCCTCAAAAACAGCCCTCCCTGAGCCCCAGATACCCCCAGATCAATTATCCATTATAGCCTATGTGGCCCATTGACTATAATGGTCCCCATAGGCTATAATGGAGTTGTGGGGGGGAACTTTGCACACCCATCATGCTTTTCAGTATGATTTGCAAGCTACCTTGAGTCACAGGAAAAGTGGGATATAAATATTTGAATAAATAAGTAGTTTGGGCAAGCTGATAACATTTAAGCAACTTCCTGTTTGTTAGTTTAGGTAGGGTTCTGACAGTGATTGTTCCTCCTCTGTTATACTTGACCTGTAATTTGTCATATGTCACTAAAAGAAAAACTAAAGTAGACTGCAAGAGTTTTCCCCCTGCTAAGTGCTGGTATATTTTCTAAGGTTCAGTACAAAGTGACAGTTGGGTAATTCCACACTAGACCTTAAATCCTGGTTCAACCCTGTCTCCAAACTTCCATTTTACACTACACTTGAGTTCACCCCTGTAATTATCTTGGGGTATTTTTGTTTCCACATTACATTGAGGTCACCCAGATTTTGCCCCACACTTGTCCCGGGATAAATAGATGCTGTTATAACCAGGGATAAATGGAAGGCATTGTGTCACAAGTTGAACTCTGATAAAACCAGGGATGAGATCCAAGTGCAGAAAGGACCTATACTGGACTGGGGCAGGTAGACCTGTTCTCCAGTGGTCAAGTCTACCAATATAGTGGAAAGGGGAGGGTAGACATGTTCTCCAGAGGCCGGCTCTACTAATATAGTGGAAAGAAGGGGGTAGACCCATTCTCTGGAGGTCTGGTCTACCCCCAAAGAGGACAACATTTTATGTAATGAAATTTGCCTTGATTCTGTTTTCTCTTATAATGTTTAAATTATTCTTAAAATATAGTTTAAAAGAATTCATTCTGAGATTTTTACAAGGATATGGAAATTATCTTCTAAAAAAATGATGCATTAGTCAAATATAGACTCACTCACAACTTTAATGCTACAGCTTTTTTCACTCACGAATTTTTGCTCACAACACTATGGAGCTTAGAGGGAACATTGGTAGTGGCCACAGCCAACAGGTTCCTTTAAAAGTTGCCTTCATGGAGATAAATTCCAGAGAGGCCTGTTGACAAAGTACATGGAAAGAAGTACAAAGGAAGGGATGAACAGTCTCGAACCTCCCTTCCACTACTTGCAGCAGCAGCAGCAGCAGCAGCAGAAGAAGAAGAATTTGTTTTATACCCCGCCTTTCACTATCTGAAGGAGTCTTGGAGTGGCGTACAATCATCTTCCCTTCCTCTCCCCACAACAGCCACCCTGTGAAGTAGGTGGGGCTGAGAGAGCTTTGAGAGAGCTGTGAGTGACCCAAGGTCACCCAGCTGGCTGCATGTGGAGGAGTGGGGAATCAAACCCAGTTCTCCAGACTAGAGTCCTGCCACTCTTAACCACTAGATCAAACTGGCTCTCGAATCAAAGTGCTACAAATTCTTTCCTATTAAATAATGACTGGCCCAATGTAGTAACTACTAATGTTTCCAGGGGAGACAAAACCAGGATGAAAGCTTGCTGTTTCTGTTATTTCATGAACATAGGTTGAGGAAATGGTACACTTTACTAGGACCAAGGGATGCAGTAGGGTCCTGGCCAGGCTGGAAGTCCATCGCTATGGTATGATCTATTTATCTGTCCTTTCAGACACAAAATAAAACATTTTCTTTCATATCTCATGAGGTTGTATGTATGAGATGTTGTGTGAATGTGTATATATGTGTCTGTTGGGGGGGTTAAATGTTTATACTAGGCACAGAGATGTTAGAAATGGAAATAGAGATTTTTGATAGGAAAGCTTAGAGATCTTTTGCTTAACGCTAAATGATAATAGAGTGTATTGTTATTGATAGAAGTTTGAAGGATTAAAACATTTAAAGACAAGCTAGCGGGCTTTGCTCTAAGGATTTTTTTAAAAATAAATGAACTCAAAGCAGACACACAGAGAATGTTGTCTGGTAACCACAAGGGCAGCCACTAAGATGGAAAGAGGAAGTTCTAAAAAGACATTGGAATGCATTTACTTTACACTTAATAAGAATCAATTTATTGCTTTATGCTAAAAGATTAAGCTTGCTGGAATTTATAGAATAAAGGAACTAGTGGGTCTTGGTAAGAACGAAAGCAGACATCCCAGGCACCAGCAATCTAAAATTCAAAATGGTACTTTCTGAGAATAGGATAGTACAAGAAAGGGGACCCACGATACTCACGGGGGGGGGGGGGGCTGCATGCAGGGCG
>NW_015169786.1:715411-724775 GCF_001447785.1 Gekko japonicus
TCTGGCAGCGAGACCCGAGCGGCTTGCAGCTACCGGGCCTCGCCACTCCCCCCCAGTCTCCCACCGGCTCTGGAAGAGAGGCCAGAGTGGCTTGCAGCCGCTGGACCTCATAGATCTCCCCCCCCCGTCTCCTCCCACACCCCCGGCAGCGAGACCTGAGTGGCTTGCAGCCACTGGGCCTCGCTGATTTCCTTCTTCCCCTTCCCCCTAGCTCTGGCGGTCTCCTCCGCCACCGATCTCCTCCTCCTTCCCCCCCTCCGCAGCGAGGCCTGAGCAGCTTCCAACCGCCAGCCCGCCGCAGAGTTCCCAGAGCATTCTCTTTTACTTTGGGGGGATTTAAATATCCCCACGTGTTTTTTCCACCTTTGGGTGGGTGTTTTTGAAGAATTGGGTGTGCCTGCCCTGTTGCTATGCACCCTCTCATGAGAATATATCAGTGAAATCCTTCTGCTTCATCAAATGGTCTGGCGCCAGTATTTTTGGTAAGATAACTTAAATGTTTACCACAGAGAGATTATGCTGAGTCCAGATTCTGACCCTCTCCAAACTCTGACCAAACTAGTTGTGTATGTGTTTTGGTATTCCTCAAACTGATTTGAGGAACACAATGCTTCCTCCCATAAGGGAGATTGGATGTTTGTTTGTTTTTTTAAATAAAGGCTTTATTGACTCTCCTAAAAAGGAGAGGTATTTCGCTTAAGTAGAAAAATGGGGAGGGTATATAGTGGGAGAAAGAGAAAGCTGAGTGATATATTAACTTGTAAATTAGTCTATTAATAATGCCCAAATTATCTTCTTAGGCTTCTTCTGTGTGCAGTCAAACTTCTTTCTTCAAACCAGTTAAAGATGTTATCTATGTTAGTATATTAGTAGTGTTCATCTGATGCTCTGTTATTAAAGTTTCCTCAAGGCGCATTCAGAACCGATTCTTCGCGTGCTGGCTTCTTTTAAATTCCCAATTTCATGGAGGAGCTTCTTCTGTTTCCCTCTCTCCGGCTTTTCCAGTCCTCCTTCGGGTCGCTGTTAACGCTGTTAACGCTTTCAGTTCATATGCTGTAAATTCTCACTCTTTCATGTCCTTTCAGAAGATCTCTAGCTTTGAGAATGGATTTTCTTTTTTTTGTATTCCGGTTTCGCTTTTAAACGCTGCCATTCTCGTCACTGGATCTTCCTCCGCAACTGTTAACTTTTAAAAGCACTTGTAAGACACTTTCTCGCTGTCACAGTTCAACTTCTCTCACAGTTCCCCGTCAGACTCACAGCTTTAAACAGTCCAAGCATTATTCAGCCAGCTCTCACAAAAAAGCAAACGCCCAAACCGGAAGTTCCTCCCTTCTTCTCCGCTTGTCTTTTACCAGCTCCGACATCTTGTTATTTTTGTTTACTTTTAATAAAGTTCTTAAAACGCGCTTTACTTCAAATGAAATCACCACTATTCACACAGTCCATTCCCCCCCTTTTTTCTCTCGCTTATGAAGTTAGAGGGTTCACCTCCTCGTCTTTTCCGCTGGGGGGGAGGATCGCTCTTAGTTTTGTTTTTTTCCCCGTATTTGACAACTCACAGTTTAGCCGATCTGTTCTTTTTTTTCATTTCATCGGTTGTTCGCTTTATCACTCGGTGACGTCTGGTGGCTCCGCTAAACCCCGTGCGGGGTCGCTCACGCAGCAAGGTCCATTGGGGCAGGGCATGGCGAGAGCCTCAATTTCCGACCGCTTGGCCAAGAAAGAGGCTCCCCCCTAGAACGCCCTAACGCGCCCCAGATCCGAGCTCCTCTCCTGAGGTGCTCGTTCGGGTCTCCGCTCGCGCGGATTCCCTCCTCCACCGCGGGCAGGCGAGACGCCCTCGGGAGTGACCCGAGGATGCGTCCGCCATTCGCGGGAGCCAAACCGGAAGCCCCAAGGGAGATTGGATGTTGATTCCAAATATACATCTACAACTGTTACGGGTGTCCGTAGGCTATCACACATGACATCACATTCCTGCCATACCATCACCAGAAGAGTTTTGTAGAGTTCAGTAAAGCTTTCCCCCCCCTCTTTTAGTAAAGAGAGAGATGAACACATTTGCTCACCAGCATGTCTGTGACTTAAACCCCTTCCCCAGTAACCTTCTTGGATCAGATTAGCCTGAAATGTATGTATGTACTTGTCTCAAATGGGGCTAATTTTCTCAGTTTTATAACAAACAACTGCAGCATCTGTAGTAATATAGACTTGTAATGACAGTCTGAGTTTTTCATGTATTTTTCTGGGACAGAGAGCCTTTGATGGCTTAAGGCTTTTTCACTCATGCAAAACCTTTTGTTCCTTTAACACCTGGTTATGTTGCAAAACCTAAGTGTCTGTTCTATGCAACAACCACCAGCCAGGACCAAATGAAAAGAGACAGGTGTTTTGATTAAAAAGCAATGACCTAACTAGGGATTCAGTTTGGCCTGCTGGTATTAACAGTCTGCCCAGGTGCTTGTAGAAACATTGGCTGCACTGCTGCCATGACACTCAATTGAATAAGAAAGGCCACAACAAACAAGTGACTGAGAGAGCTTATTGCCTTCACTTCAAGCCATTTTTGCATTCTTGACAAAGGTCTAACTCTGCACAATCTCAGCAAGTACGTTGTTGTTCTTAATATGTTTGACCCTATTCCAAGTCACCCTGTGAGCTCCTCAGCTCATTCTGCCAGCCACTTTGCATCCATGCTTTTCATTCCAAGTGAGAGGCTAAATAGGGTTGGCAGATTCCAATAATGGGCATTGCAACCTTGGAAATACTAATCTAATTAGATGGGCAGTATGCATAGTAAGGATCTAGGAGTGTGAATGAGCCATCAAGATGGCTGCTGTGAGCTTTACTTTGGGTCAGCCTACTGACTGGTGATTGCCAGCAATTAAACAAAGCTTCTGAAACACCTCCATCCAGCTTAGAATACACTGGAGGCACTCATATTTAATACAAACTAGGTCATTTCAGAAAATGGGAGAAGATCTTGGCCACAGTTCTCTTAAGAGTTGCTCTAATGATCTAGTCGATGAGAACAGAACATAAAACAAATGCTAATTATGGATTGGTCCAATTTCTCCCATTACTACTTTGCAACAGGCAAAAGACCTTGGAAATGAGGCTGCATATTCCCTTTTAGATCGTGCTATCAGTAGGTATATCCTCCATGATACACACTTTGTCTCATTCATGCTTGTTTAATCTAATTACATTAATGCATTAGCATCTGCTGTTCATGATGACAATCCCTCCATAGGTCAAGAGCAGTGCTCCCTCAAAGCTGTGGAGTCTTACCAGCAAAAATCCGCTTTGTGAGCTACTGGCATTAAAGTTGTGAGCAAGTGATTTGGCTACTGCAGAAATTAATTTGCTCTGGAGCCATCCTTTTTGAGCTAAGACAAAACTGTGTGAACCGGAGGCTAAAAAACTGTGAGCTAGCTCACACTAACTGAGCTTAGAGGGAACACTGGTCAAGAGACATCTGAGTGAATATGCTTTTCCTTTTGCTACTGCCTACTGAGCTTTTTGTGACACTATGTTCTCAAAGATACCTTCAGACAGAGAAGGAAATAGTAAATAACCTCAAAGTAGAATTATCAGTTGATATACAGATAATAATTGTCACTAGAAGTCCATTAGTAAAGACCTTTACACTCAGATGTAAGTATTACATTTGGTCTTCTGACATTCCCTCTACAAATATTATTCTGTCCCTTTCCTGGCAGAACTGAGGAGTCTAAAGAAATAAGTGCAACTTGGCACCCAGACAACAAAGGAGCTGCCATCTTGAATATAATGTGTTCTCTTCTTCTTCCCTCATCAAAGTACATGGGGTTAAGCAGCATAAGAAAAAAGATTCCAGACCTAATGAGCTTACAATCTAAAATTTGATTCATTGTTCTTGGTGAGGAGGACTGGTGGGTTAAGTGAGGGCTTCACAAAGGTTTGAAGAGATATATGAAGAGGGAGAGGGAAAATTAAATGATCTGCGATGATATCCACAATGGAGGGTTCTACTATATCAAAAGTAGTTGCAGGTCCTCAGTGCAGCAGTTTGTGTGTCTGCTCTGCCCCATCACTTGATTTTTTTCTGCCCAAGAACTAGCAAGGATGAATGATGAAAAAGTTGTGAGAAATCCTTCATCTCTAATTCTGGAATGAATTAACTCCATGGTTTTGTTTTTTTTAATGATTGAACAATTTGGACATTATCAAAGAGTTTTAGATTAATTGGGATTTAAAATTAGCAATGAATGTGTGCTTATCTGTTATTTTCTAATGACTTCTGAGATTTTTTTTTTAGCAATCTTAGATTTAGATTAATGTTATGTTCAGAGGGGTTTTCCTCTATCTGCATTTTTGAAAAAGCAATTGCTTATCGCATCTTTCCCCTTGTGATTGACCACTTAGTCTAAATTGAATTCATGCCGTCACTGTTAGGTAAAAAGCTGGAGTCAGCAATAAAGTGTGATCTGCTTAGAAACTGCTTGAACTCAAATAGTTGTTACCTGTTACCTATCAGACTGGCTCTGATTTATGCCATGCTTATGAGGATGGCATCTGCAACAGCAGCTGTGTAGTACAAAAGCAACCTGATGTAATCTATATGAACCTAAGGCATGTCTTTGCATTCGCATATCCAAGAGGGATGGAGCAGTACTATGAAACCACCTGGATTGTACCCCCACTAAAAAAAAAGTCTGCTGTTTTATGGCTGTAGTGTTAAGGTGTGCCAAAAACTATATTTTCATGAGTCCATTTGTGTCTTGAATAATAATTCCAAACACTTTTTAAAAAACAATGATCTCTTAGGGTAGTTTCAGACATTAAATGTCACGAAACAACTGAAACTTCAGTCCAGCTGTTATGAGTTACAGCCAAATAGCTTGAGTATGAAGAACTCTTTTCCACAGGGTCCCCTGGTGTGCCATTTGCCTTGTCCCAAGAACTTCAGTGGATCAGGACCCAGGAATGAGCCAAGTCTTAAAAGAACAGTGTTTGGATTGCATTATCATCTGACTGATTGAAATGGTACTGACGAAGCTGCAGTTGTAAGGCAAAACTACTAGATGTGGCCCTATGTCTAAATCCCTGCCTCCCCCCACCCCCCCTGTAACATATAATAAAAGAGAAATGTGCAGTCATACTGTTTTGTTTTGTTTTGAGCCCTCGGAGGGGATTTTTTATTATTTTTTATCACTACAAAAACTACAATAGAAGAAAAGGGAGGGGAAACTACATATACGGGATAAAGTAAAGACCCCACTACTAACTAAAAGCCCAAGAGAGGAGATCCTCCAACTAGCTTAGTTACATCAAGTCTTCTCATCATTGATCTCTTTATAAACTGAGTCAAACATTTACAACACTTTTCCTTTAAAGCTTAAATTTAACTGTCTAGAAACAGTACCCCTGATCATCCCATAACAAAAGTCTCAAAGGCACAATACAGAGTCCTTCAGCCTTTACTTCTCCTTTCCCCTACTCTTCCACAGCTTGTAAGGACTTTTTGGGGCTGCTGCCCCTTGCTCTGACAGAGAATCCTCTCCGGAAGAGCCGGTGTCTAACTCGCCACTGGACTTGCTGTCCTCTTCTTTTTCCCCATCCTCTGGCCTTCCCAGCTGAACCCTTAGGAATTCTTGAGCTTTCAGAACAGAGTCTACCATTTCTTTTTTGTCTTTGATCTTAAAAGTGACGCCTTCTGGAAATAGCCATTTATATCCAATTGAGTTTGTTTGAAGAAAAAGCACGAGCTCTTTGTACTCCTTTCTCTGTTGTCTTACTTCAAATGGAATATCCTTTAGCGTTCTGATGGTATTTTCCCCCACTTTCAGGGGTGTTCCAGCAACCGCTTTCAGGATAGCATCCCTCACATGCCTCTTCCAGAATCTTACCACAATTTCCCCAGGCAGATTATTTTTCTTTATGTAGCCTAAATATAATCTGTAGACCACATCCATGTCGTTAAGCAGCAATTCCGCCTTCATTTCTGTCACTGGGGCTAGCAGTTCACTCATCACTTCTTTAAGATTCTCCCTCTGTTCTCTGGTATGCCCTGGAAACGAAGTACCATGTTGGCCTTTTCCATTTGAACTTGCAACAGTGATCTTCCATGGAGATTTGTTTTCTTTCCAGCTTTTGCACTTTCTTCTTCACCTTCTGTGTAGTTGCAGCCACCTCCTTTACCTTCTCAGCATCTTGCTTCATTATTTGTATCAAATCGTTTATCTGAGTTTGTTGCGCAGTAATGCTTTGAGTCACTATAGACATCTGTTCCTTGAAGTTATTCAGTTGTTCCAGCAGAGGGCGCATATAATCCACTATAGACTTTGCCACCTCACTGGTAACTTCCAGTTTTGGGCTCTCAAACCCTTTCGCTTTCAAAAGTTTTTCTCTGTCCTTCTTCCCTGCCATCTTTATCATTTGTTTACTTTCGCGAATTTTTAAAAAGTCTCTGAATGTGCGCTTGACCGCTTAAATTCGCTTTGGTAAGTACTTCTAGGCAGTTTCGCTCGCGTTTTCTTCCGCTCCCCCCTCAATGGCTCAAAAGTTCGTGTGCATGGGAGGCGTCCCTCCCCCACTCGTTTTTTCTACGTTCGGTGGGGTGGGGAGCTATCTTTTTCCTTTACAAAACGCTTTGCAATTGACTCATGTTCATAATTGGTCGTTTGACCTCGCTTTCATTTCATTTCTGCCGCACGATCTCCTGCACTTGCCCCGGTCAACGTCACTAGGTCCATTCGGTCTCACAGCACGGAGAACCGTCGGAACGAAGAGGCGCCTCAATTCTCCAGCATTCCGCCGTCGAAGAGGCGACCTCTTAGAAGTTCCATGGCCAGGGTCCCTTCGCCGAGCCCCGGGGTGGGGGTTGCGAGCCTGCGCACCCCCTCCTTTGGCTGGAGTGCAGCTTCACCCCCGGGAGGTCCGGGAGGTGAGTCTGCTAGCATGCTGCCATAACCCGGAAGTCTGCAGTCATAATGTTGTTTCCCCCCATCTGATCCCTATTAAACATAACATAACATAAGAGAAGCCAATGTTGGATCAGGCCAATGGCCCATCCAGTCCAACACTCTGTCATACAGTGACCAAAAATACCAGGTGCCATCATAAGGACCAGCAGTGGGGCCAGGACACCAGAAGCCCTCCCACTGTTGCCCCCCCAGCACCAAGAATACAGTGCATCACTTGCTCCAGACTGAGAGTTCCTATCTATACCTTGGGGCTAATAGCCACTGATGGACATCTGCTCCATATCTAATTCCCTCTTGAAGCCGTCCATGCTTGTAGCCACCACCACCTCCTGTGGCAGTGAATTCCATGTGTTAATCACTCTTTCGGTGAAGAAATACTTCCTTTTATCTGTTCTAACCCGACTGCTCAGCAAACCTGACTGCTTTATGTCAGGCAGAGGGGAGGGGATGAGGTGGGAAACATGACATGAACCCTGTTCACAAGTGAACACACATACAGTCTATATACAGTGTTGTCATGATCTGGGCTGTGTCACCAGAGGCCTACTAGGCCCAGGGAGCCTGGCTAGAAGTAAGGGAGGCTGGGCCTACAAACCCCAGAAGGCCTTGGGAAGTTTTGGTGCCAATTTTGACCAATAGGGAAGAAGAGGGCTGGGGACTATAGGAACTGGTACAAGAGGGAAAGCTGTTCTTCTTCTCAGGGAACAGAGCCAGAAGGGACTGAGGCTGCTGTGGGGAAGAAACCCTCATCCTTAGGGAAGGGTGAGTAATCTAAGGCCATTTGATAGTGAGCTAGGGACAGTATATATTTAAACACGTTAGGGCATTTGATTTCTTTTCTTTTTACCTACTTACTGTTATTATTCTGCACCTTGTTTGTTTGACCCCCTATAAAATAAACTATTTTCATTGTTCACTCTGCCTGGTCCTCACACCTATTATTCGGCCAAAAGGGAGGTCTAAAGGCCTGGGAGGGTGCTCTGGGACTTCTCAGAGGAGCCTGGAACCAGAGTGGTGGCAGCATCAGGTGACACCCCACCTGAGCCATGAAATGGTGGCTGTAGCGGTGGGATGGACTCATTTTGGACCCTGGTGAGGCAGAGTGCCATTTGGCCTTGACAGAGGAAAAAAATCTGGGCTGTGCCCCCAGAGGCCTACTAGGGCATTTGATTTCTTTTCTTTTCACCCACTTACTGTTATTATTCTGCACCTTGTTTGTTTGTCCTCCTATAAAATAAACTATTTTCATTGTTCACTCTGCCTGGTCCTCACACCTATTATTCGGCCAAAAGGGAGGTCTAAAGGCCTGGGAGGGTGCTCTGGGCCTTCTCAGAGGAGCCTGGAACCAGAGTGGTGGCAGCGTCAGGTGACACCTCACCTGAGCCATGACAAGTATAGACTTGTTTTTTCTTTATAGGTGCATTATTTAACAAATGAAGAGCAAGAAGAGGAGGAGGAGGAGGAGGAGGAGGAGATTGGATTTATACCCTGCCCTTCACACAGAGCGGTTTACAAACTCCTTTCCCTTCCCCTCCCCACAACAGACACGCTGTGAGGTAGGTGAGGCTGAGAGAGCTCTAACAGAAACTGTCCTTTCAAGGACAGTTCTGACAGAACTATGGCTTGCCCAAGGTAATCCAGCAGTTGCAAGTAGAACAGTGGGGAATAAAATCTGGTTCTTCCAGATTAGAGTCCACACACTTAACCAGTACACCAGACTGGCTCTCAATGTACAGCTCAGCATGGGATTTAAATCCCAGGTATTGGTTTCTGGTTTTGTTTGTAAAGTAAATGTGAGCTGGCTCTTTCTTACAAAACAAATGCACAAATGTACATGCAGCATGGTATAGTGGTTAAGTGCAGTGGGCTCTAATTTGGAGAACTGGGTTTCATTCCCTACTCCCCCACACAAACCCTGGTGGGTAACCTTGTGCCAGTCACAGTTCTCTCAGAACTTTCTCAGCCCCACTTACCTCACAAGGCACCTATTGTGGGAACAGGAAATGAAGGCAATTATAAGCCACTTTGAGACTCATTAAGGTAGAGAAAGGTAGGGTAATAAAACCTACTCTTTTTCTTCTAACATGTGAACAGGGGGTTGATTAGCCACTTTAATAATTTCATTACTAACCTCGTGGGGAAGGGGAAGCTAGACTTGAGCCTATTGCTTTTGGTAGCTTGCCTTTGTTTGAGGAATGCTTAGTTCTACCCACAGCCAAAAGCACAGTGGCACACTCCAGTCATTCTCTAGCAGGTGAGCACTGGAAATGCATCCAAGCCTTTTACCAAGCTATATGCCTGGTTCCTTCCATAGTTCCCAATGGGACAGCAGTACACATATGGTTTTTTATTTCATAATTAGAGTAACCTGGTCTTCTGTGGTGATTATTTTT
>NW_015169786.1:724824-730628 GCF_001447785.1 Gekko japonicus
CTAACAATACTTCAGTTAGAATTTTATAGAAGACACAGTAGGAACACTACAGGAAAGATATGGTAACTTGTGGCCCCATATGTGAGTGATGAGTCTACCTCTGATCATACATTTTCTAAGGCATTAAAATGGGATCAAGTTTTAGAAATGTCTCCTGGTGTCTGCTGGGTCTGAATTCTCATATTTCATGGTATCTTAAATGAAAACAGACCAGTTTCAAGCTGTTTGTTTTGCTAATGGTCACACCTGTTACTCTCCACTCCCTCCAGGGTCCCCCCCCCAAAAAAAAATTAAAATGCTATGGGCTGTGAGCAGGGAGCAAATTAAATCTACCTAAATATTTGAAGGGAAAAGTGACAGAGGCATCTGAAACAGCTTGTAGGTGCCATGTGGGGAAGCAATTCTGAGAAACAAGTGGTATATAATTACCTTTTTATACAACATCAGCAGACTGATATGTATAGTCAAATACAGCATGTTTGCAGGCAATCAAAAGGATACCAAAGTAGAGCTCAGTCAAAACCTTAGTTATGAGATTTTTATCCTGCCTTCCCCTGCAATCAGGCTTAGGGCAGGGTACAATGAGCCAGTAAAAGATATAAAACAATTTCCATATAATTTCAGTTAAAATCTAAAACACAACTATCTGCATGATGGTGAGATTTACTAGAAGAGAGGCCCACAATTCAAACCCCAAACACGACATCTGAACTCCAGCAAGCTAAGCAATGGGGAGTTCTAAGGTGCAAAGTTTTGCTTTAAATCAGAGTTCCCCACAAATCAGAAACAGATTAGCAGAAGCAAATTGTAGTGATCCAATAGGTCCTCTTGAAACCTGTGTTGAAACAAAAATTCTCCTAGCTATCAAAGAATGAACTGTGAAAAGCCAAAAGAAAGAAAAAAGAAAGAAGAGAAAAAAGAGGGAGTGGTGGCAAACCACAGACTCCTTAATTAACAAAATATATAGCAATCAATTATATCTTCAGGCCAATATTAAACGATTTGAAAGATACAAAGCTGAATGAGATCCCTACTGTGGTCGCTTAAAGTCTTTTCTTTTTTAAATGGACACAAATATTAGCAGGAAAATGGGGGGGGGGCAAAGGGGGTAATGGTTTAATAGACTGTGGAATGGCTATTTGGGGGGGGGAGAAGAATGGGTGAAAAAAGAAAAAGCAGATGGCAGCCCCTTCCCAGGAGCCATAAAATTTCATGGTGTATTTTTGAGCCAAGGCTGGCTGTAATTTAAGCCTGGGGGCCAACTTTCCCTGACACTGGGGACAGGGCTGGGCCAAAGTGGAGTCCTAACAAAAGACAGAGCACTCCATAGAGATACAGTCTCTGGCAGGAATGGAAATCCTGCACACTTTGTGAGATGCAGCTACTGTGCAACCATGGCAAACCCTTGGGGGGGGGGGAGAGAAACTAAATGGATGTATATTGGGACAGCATATGGACTACCAATAAAACAAAACAAAATCACATATAAAAGATAGAGACATAATTTATAAATGCTTGACCATATAGGTAAGACTGTTTGAAATCCATTGGGCTTGCTCAGATATGTAGCCAGAGAGCTAACTGCGCATATATATTCCCTCTAAATTATACAGAGAAAAACTGCAGAAATGCACAACACCTAGGACTTTTCAGTGTCTTAGATCCCAGTGTTTCAATGGAACCTACATGCTTGCAAGTGACTTTACAGCATTAAGGAGTGATTTGAGTAGACAAAAGACACATGCTCACTGTCAGTTTCTGAACAAGAAGAAATCTCAAGTAGCAAGTTTGGGAAAGAATGGTGCATGAGACCTTGGAGAGCTTCTACTAGAGCAGAGGTGGCCAAACTGCAGCTGGGGAGCCACATGCAGCTCTTTCACACATATTGTGCAGCTCCCGGCAGGGTGGCTGGGGAAGCAAAGGGGAGGCATGCCTCCTCGATCGGTCTTCCCTTCCCCAGCCAGTGTTCCCCTCTCTGGGTAGGCTTGAGGTTGGGGGGAGTAGAGAAAGAAAGCAACTTTAAATGCATTCTCAAAAACCCCACCCCACACCAGCCAGCTTGGAGAAGACATTTGTCTCTTTAAATCCCTTCTCCAAGCCAAGCCAACCAGCATGGGGATGGGGAGCTTGGAGGATGCATTTAAAGTTAAAGTTATTTCTTTCCACCTCTCCCTCCCCCCCATCTGTTTGCTTTCTTTCCACTTTATTTCAATATCTCTCTCTCTCTCTCTCTCTCTCTCTCTCTCTCTCTCTCTCTCATCTAAAGTTAAATGTATTCTCCAAGTCCTGCCACACTGCTACACTTGCCTTTGTCTCTTTAAATCCCTTCTTGAAGCCAAGCTGACATGGCAGTGGGGGACTTGGAGAACACAATTAAATTTTGAGGCATTCTCCAAGCCCCTGTCCCATGGCCCCATCTGCCAACTTGGAGAAGGCAATTGCCTCTTTAAATCCCTTCTCCAAGCCAAACTGGCTGGCATGGGGGTGTGGGGGGTTGGAGAACACATTTAAAGTTGTTTCTTTCAACCTCTCCCTTTCCTCCCCCCCCCCTCTGTTCCCATTTATTTGCTTTCTTTCCACCTCTCTCTCTCTTCCCCCTTCCTTCCTCTCGCCTCCATCTATTTGCTTTCCTTCTGCCTTTTTCTTTCTTTCATCTTTTTCTCTCTTTCTTCCTTTCTCTCTCTTTCTCCCTTCCTTCCTCCCCTTCCTCATCTATTTTCTTTGTTTCTTTCTCTCTTCCTTCCTTCTTCCCCCTTCGCCCATCTGTTTTCTTTGTTTTTGTTTTTCTCTTTCTTTCTCTTCCTCTTCCTCTTCCTTCCTCTTTCTCTTCCTCCCTCCCTTCCCATCTATTTGCTTTCTTTTCACCTTTCTTTCTCTTTTTCTCCCTCCCTCCCTCCCTTCCTGTCAGAGCCCCTGGAGAAATCAGTTCCCAATAACAATCATTCAAAAGAAGTAAAGTTTATTGAGACTTTGATAGGGATCCAGATTCATAACATATTTTGTTAGGACTGATGTCCAGCGTGCGAAGCCAGCACTTATAGCATAATCAAATATACATCAGTGGCTCTAGGCCAATCACTACTAAGCTAAAAGCCCACCAAACAAACACTCCAAGATTCCCAGTGGAAAAGGATATTAAAGACAGTGCAGGTCTCAAGGTTACAAGGCTATACCAGACACCAAACAGATAATGTCCAGAAATGAAACAATACATTCCAGTTCATGCACCCCCACCTCTCCATGGCAACGAAGCACCAGGCAGGTGCTTTGGTTGACACTTCCTTCCCCCTCCCTCCCTCATCTATTTGCTTTCTGTTTTTCTCTCTCTCTCTCTTCCTTTCCACCTCTTTCATTCTTTCCACCTCTCTCTTTCTCTCTCTCTTAGACAAATATCATTAGCAAACAAATAAATACAATTGGACAAATAAATATAATTATCAATATCTGTTTTTACCCCTTTTGTTTTTATTTTTGGAAGTCTCATTTAATGTTAATATTTTTCAATATTATTTTTCAATAATATTTTTTCAATAAAAATGTATGTATAATATTTGTTTATGTCTTGCGGCTCTCAAACATCTGATGTTTAATCTATGTGGCTCTTACGTTAAGTAAGTTTAGCCACCCCTGTTCTAGTCTTATCAAGTTCCCGTTGTCATTACCTGTTGTTCATTCACAGTTATGATGATTGTTGATGGTTATGTTACAGATTTATTTTAGAAACTTATATCTTTCCTATCAGCTACTGAATAGCAGTTTACAACAAGATGAATTCAAACAGAATTTTAAAATATATCAATAACAATGCATTGTAAACAGAGTTAACACTCTCCTAAACCCATTGGTGTCAATGGACAGAAGGGTGTAGCTCTGTTTAGGATTACAGGATTAAGTTAAACACGCTACAAAAATGAGTGATGGTAAACCATTTAGCGTGGCAATTTTTTTTAAAGTATTTCTTAATAGTAATCCATCTAAAGATGATGATGGTGAAGAAGTGAACTCCCTAAGTATTCCTAGTAGCTTCAAAGAATCATATAAACGATTTCTGTTAAAGATCTACATAACATATTTTTTCAGGATCAAAGCCTCATTTTAAGAAAATATCAATCTACATGAGCAAAAAATTAGGGGAGAATGATGAAAGAAAGTTGCAGGGAGGGAGTTAAGAAAAAAAAGAAAGTAATTATTTTTGTTTCTAAATGTAACTTCATTCAATTCAAACAGATCTCTGACCTGGAGCTTTATCTGAAAACAGCATGTATGGGACATCGTATCTTGTTGCCATGGTGGCTAGCTGGTTCTGCGGTCAAGGACTGAAAGGAATTCCCGGGAGATGAACCACTACTGCAGAGCTTCATGTGCATATTTTTTTGTTTGCAGAATAGTAGGAGTGAAATTGCAGGCACGTTAAAGGCCTCGGAAGCTCATCTCCAAAAGTTGCTATAGGCAGATACAAAAGGTGATGAGTAAAAGGAAACAATATCTGTTCAGTATATTCAGTTTATTTGGTAGCAAGCCAAGAAGGGAACATGGGCTGTTTTCTTCCCATAGCTACCCCTTGCATCTTCCATAAACTAACAGAGAGAGGAAACTTTATGGTTGATCACTTGGACTTGATAACCCCCCTCCCAATAACCATTGGAGGTGAACAGCTTTGAAATTCCAATGCTGAAGTTTGTAAATCACCAGCGTGAATAATGAACATATAAGCTTATTCTGATCCCCACAGTGGGGAACTGCTTCATCATACATGAGGCTGTTTGGAATCCCTATGTTACCATGCTGTCTCCAAATGCTAGGCAGCCCCCAGTGGAGTTATCACTAATGAGCATTTTCCGGGAAAGGTTAAAAGAAGGTCAAGGTTTTAATTAAGAACACGGGGCCCTTTGACGGTGCTGTTTGGATAAACAAAATAATATTTGCTGAAAGTGGAGGCAGGTAATAGGGTGAAATAATAGCTTCAGTGTCTGTCTGTCTGAAGCAAGGCACGGGTTGGCAGATCATCCACCATTGCCTCTGGGAAGTAGATATATCCAACCTTGGTTGTCTGGAGGGGGGGGAGAGAAATGGTAGCATTTGTTTTGCAGCTGAGAAGAATAGCTTTAATACTGGCAAGAAAAACAAAACAAAAAAAGGAATATCGGTTGTAAGTGATGTTAGTTATGGCCTGTGAAAAATACTGATATCTTTCAAGTGGCCTTGAAGGGAAGGATGTCAATCACAGAAGAGGAGCTCAAACCTTCCAAAACTGACTTTCTTCTTCATGGGTATAAAATACTGTTATCTCAGCTACAACGGACTTACCTTGATGTTGCTGGCAGCGGCTCGCCTGGCCATAGCTACTACCTGGAAGTCTGCCTCTCCTCCGACGCTGACCATATGGAGACATAAAGTATGGGATCAGTTTATTATGTGCAAAATCTCTGACACACTTCAAAGACAACAATCGGGCACCACCATGACCTACTCTAGGTTTGTACGCACATGGTTTCCATTGCTGCAGTACATGACAGAAGCTGAACTTCTTCCCACTAACACTACTTACTCTTCTTGGCTTTTCTTCTAGCTCTCTACTGTACACACTGAGATACATACAAAAATCTTCTACATCTAAGATCCAGATCTAATCTAGTTCTAGGGTTGCCAAATGGTACTCACCTCCTCGGCGGGGGACTCCTGGGGACCTCCCGGTGCGCGCACACGCAAAGCGCATGCACGCGTGATGTATCTATGTTACCCAGATGTGATGTCGCACACTGGGGGCGGGGCCACAGCCATTTGAGGGGAAAACTCTATGTTTT
>NW_015169786.1:730821-737076 GCF_001447785.1 Gekko japonicus
ATACCCCGCCCTCCCTGCGAACAGGCTCAGGGCAGCTTACACAGGCACAAAGTGCATACAATATATAAAACAGTTAAAATCCCATATAGATAAATCAGTTAAAATTCAAATCTATCGGAGCACGACTAAAAACTCCCAGCATCTTGCATAGCAGAAGGGCAGGCTAGGACCACAGCTAGATGTTACCCAGGCCTCCGGCAGTATCGTTGTATAATGGAGCAATGGTGGTAGTGGCAGTGGCGGCTCCTACTCAAAAGCCTGGCGGAAGAGCTCCATCTTGCAGGCCCTGCGGAACTGACCAAGGTCCCACAGGGCCCTGATCTCCTCTGGGAGCTCATTCCACCAGATAGGAGCGACCACTGAAAAGGACCTGGCCCTCGTTGCTGCAAGCCTGGCCTCCTTAGGGCCCGGGGTCACCAGCCGGTGTTGTGACCCTGACCAAAGTGCTCTTTGGGGAATATATGGGGAAATGCGGTCCCTCAGGTATGTCTTATTGGTTGATAAATGTTTAAATAGTTAAAATAGTTTTTACTGTTACATAATAGGCTTTTGATGCGACTTGATCCTTATCTCTTGTTGTTGCTTGTTTAATGCTTTTCATGTACATTGTTGTTAGTGATGATTTAAAAACAAATTAAAAACATATTTAAAAAAATCTTAGCAGAGTTCACCATGTGGGCCTATGGTTGCCAACCTCCAGGTTGTGGCTGGAGATCTCTTGGGACTACAACTGATTTCCAGGTGACAGACATCAGTTCACCTAGAGAAAATAGCTGCTTTGGAAAGTGGACTCTATGGAACTATACCCTCCCTCCCCTCCTCAAACCCTGCCCTCCTCAGGCTTTACCCCCAAATCTCTCCTTATATATAATTGTGAAGTGGGGTGGCACTTTCTAAACATTTCACACGCTCCTAAATCAGTTGACTCCATGATGCATCACTCAGAAGCTGTCCCTATCCATTGGCTGCGTTGCCTGAGTCCCGCCCACAGTGCGCTCCATCAACCATTGGCCCGCACCGTGTTCCCCAGCCACAGCACATCATTTCCCCTACAGAATATTTCCCAGCTATTACAACTGATCTCCAGATGACCAAGATCAGTTCTCCTGGAGACAATGGCTGCTTTGGGCAGTGGACCCTATGGCATTATACCCTGCTGAAGTCCTTCCTCACCCCAAGCCCTGTCCTCCCCAGGCTCCACCCCTCAAATCTACAGGTATTTCCAAACCCAGAGTTGGCAACCCTGTAATTGGCTATGGTTCCCTCATGGATGACTGCCTTGATGTGGTGAGGGGGCTTGCATGGTTCGATGAGGCTGTGGGCTATGCCATGGAGGGCCACCCAGGACAGACAGGCCACAACAGAGAACTCAGACCAAGTGTGATCCCCTGGAGAAGGAAATGGCAACCCACTCCAGTATCTTTGCCAAGAAAACCCCATGGATAGTAACAAAAGGCTACAAGATATGACGCCGGAAGATGAGCCCCTCAGGTCGGAAGGTGTCCAATATGCTACTGGGGAAGAGCAGAGGGCAAGTACATGTAACCCCAGAAAGAGTGAAGCGGCTGGACCAAAGCTGAAAGGATGCTCAGCTGTGGATGTTTCTGATGGTGAAAGGAAAGTCCGATGCTGCAAAGAACAATACTGCATAGGAACCTGGAATGTAAGATCTATGAATCAAGGTAAGCTTGATGTGGTCAAAAATGAGATGGCAAGACTGAACATCGATATCTTAGGAATCAGTGAACTAAAGTGGACAGGAATGGGCAAATTTAACTTAGAAGACCATTACATCTACTACTGTGGTCAAGAATCCCATAGAAAAAATGGTGTGGCCTTTATAGTCAACAAGAGAGTGCAAAAGGTAGTAATGGGATACAATCTCAAAAATGACAGAATGATCTCAGTCCAAATCCAAGGCAAACCATTCAACTTCACAGTAATCCAAGTCTATGCCCCAACCACTGATGCAGAGGAGGCTGAAATGCTGGTTCTATGAAGACCTACAACACTTCCTAGAATTAACACCAAAAAAGATGTCCTCATCATCATAGGGGACTGAAATGCTAAAGTAGGAAGTCAAAAGGTAACTGGAATAATGGACAAGTTTGGCCTTGGAGAACAAAATGAAGCAGGGCAAAGGCTAACAGAGGTTTCTCAAGAAAACACGCTGGTCATAGTGTACACCCTCTTCCAACAACCTAAGAGGCAACTCTACACATGGACATCACCAGATGGGCAATACCAAAATCAGATTGACTATATAATTTGCAGTCAAAGATGGGGAAGCTCTATACAGTCAGTAAGAACAAGACCTAGAGCTGAGTATGGCTCAGATCATGAGCTACTCATTGCAAAATTCAGACTTAAACTGAAGAAAGGAGGAGAACAGAGACACCTTCGAGAGAAGAAATTTTAAACAAAGTTTGGGAAACAGTGGAAATGGACAAACTAACTTTACTTTTGAAAGGATAACCAGAAACTACATTTGAAAATACATGGTCAAGATTTTATAACTGGTTTGTAGACTATGGCCCCGGTCACACAGGCCGGATAACGCACGGGGGGGAGGCGGGGCTATTTGCTCCGCTGCAATGAGAGCCACCTGAACGCAATCCCATGCGTCGTCAGAACGCCATGGTTCCTTCCCTCTGCGTTTGCACGTCAACAAGGGGCCGGAGGGAAAAGTGGCGCGCCGGCGCAATCACACCAAGGGAGTCCGGAGACAGCCCGTGGCAAACCGGTTGCTAGTACCTTCGAGCAGGTAGTTTTTTATCGCACATTTTCAGCAGTACACCATGGGTTGGCCACAGGTATGCTCCACTTGCCAGATGTTGCGGTGCGATCACACCCGGAAACTCCGCCATTCTATCGTGGCTCTCCCGCGGCAAATTCGGCGTGTGAATGAGGCATATGTTAAGTAAACAATATAGACACCTTAAACTTGATAAGGATATATAAAATACAAACTTGGTATATTTGCAAGTGCTATTATTAATGATATAAGGTGAAAGACATAAATGTACTATAAATTAGGCATGAGTTTGTTAATGAAACGAAGTGAAAAGAAATTTTCCCCCATGTATGTTTGTTATGTCTTTTAAAAATAAAAAAATATTGAGAGAGAAAAAGTGCAGCAAACAATCAAGCTTTGTCCCTGCCAGGTTGAGATGAACCATGCCTTTCATGCTCAGGTGGGCATGCACTTTTCCTGAACAGATGCCACAGCATCCCAGCCCTTTGCTCTGACACATAATTAATGAGCATCTAATTCTGTGTAGTTCAGTGGGCTTATACACTGTATAACTCTCATGTTATTACATGAGTTACACATTAGGTTGTAACATTTAGTTCAGTGGACTTATACACTATAACTCTCATGTTATTACATGAGTTACACATTAGGTTGTAACATTTCAGGATGTATTAGGAACAAAACAAGGCCATTGTGAACAGAAAGTTATTCAATAACTGTATACTACCAAAGGTGCACTGGGGCAATTTAAAGCCATATTATCATTTGATCTGATTTGTATTCCTGTCAGGAAGTGGGATTGCTTTTCTGTTTCTTTCCATTTTCCCATCAGCCTTACTACCTGTCCTGCTTATCAGATGAAGCACTAGAGGATGTCCATCAGTGGTTCTTGTCTCTGTTGTCCTGAGTACAATCTCAGCCTGTACTGGACTAGAACTTCTTCCTCTGTGGACTATCTCATTACTATCATATTATTACCTAATGTTAAATCATGTCTATTGGGGGGGGGGAATTATCTCCAAGTGTCATGATTCCAGGAGGATGTTTTTATGTCCTTGAAAAGCAGGCCCCAATCTAGCAATGGTTCAGCTCAGCAGAAGGCTGCACGCTCACAGTCTGTGCTCAATGTTACCCTTACTCGGTCCCCCTCCAAAATTATCAGTGATGTCAGGTGTGGGGATGACAGTCTCCAGAGGGACCTAGGGATTCCCTGGAATTACAGCTCATCTCCAGACGACACAGATCAGTCCCTCTGGATAAAATGGATGCTTTGGAGGGTGAACTCTATGGCATTGTATCCCTCTGTCCTCCCCAGGCTCCACTCTCAGATTTCCAGGCATTTTCCATCCAATTTTCCAGGAGCTTCCCAATCTGGCAACCCTGCTCTCCATTCCCTGCCGGTAGTGGTGGTGGACCGGGCAACCCTAGGTCTGGCAGTGATGATTGCTCTTGGGAAGCAAGAAATCCAAACACGTGATATTTTTAGTTCACATTCTGCTACTCCTTGGCAAGCTGATGTGCAATAAAATTCTCTTAACTATTTGGTGGGATATAAAGATGCAGGGATAATAGTGTACCCAGGAACCCACTCTGTGGTCATTTGGTCGTCTTTATGATGAGAAAAGGACTTATAAACTCTGTTTCATAGTCATTTTCCTAATAGTAGAACACAAGGAGACCTGTGCTTCAGAGCTCTGTTTGGTAATATATGTGTGTGATGGCTGGGTTCCTTTTTAACCCCCTTGTCCCATCACCACCTCAATGGCTATGGCTGATTATTCTTTCCGTATTATTAGGGCTGTTCAGGGACTGTAGAAAAATTGTGTGTGTGTTTTAATGGACATCAGACCAATGGTGTGACAGTGTTTCCATTCTGGGGAAAAGCCAGACGTGACTTTACACATCTCTAGCAACTGCTGGAAACAGAATGGCAAAGCTTCTAGGGGTTCCCTGGAAGTGACATCATGGTGTCTCTGACAGACACCATTCCATGCCCCCCTCACTCTCCCACTGGTAATAGTCCAGCAACAGAATCACAAGTCCCCACTGATTGTCTAGTGAAGAGTTAGGGTTTAAGAAATGTTTCATTACAAGTGGTCAGTGAAGCTAAATGTAATTATTGAGACAACTGGGTAACATGCTGAAGTTGCCTGGTGGATATGGAAAGGGCAGTGCAGGTTTCTGAGGTGATTTGTACTTCCTCCTTCCCTCTTTGGACTAACACAGGCATCTTCTTTTAACAAAACTACAAGGTTTATTATCCCTTCCTCAAAATGGTTTTGGGGGGTCCACAAGTAAGACGGTGTAAAAGTGTATCTCCTTTCTCAGCTGAGCTGTGTTGCAGTTCCCTTAAAAATTATGACAGTGTTACACACATCCACGGGGTTATAGAACTGACAGGTTGGTTCTAGGCATGGGCACAAACTGGACCAGAGGGTCCACCATCACAATTTTCCATGAAATTTTAGCATGGTTTGTGGCGATTTGTGAGCAGAGACAGACTGGCACAGATCAATTAAACCTTTTACAGAACTCCAAGATAAAAGTGGGGGTGGAATTCTCCAGCCTTGGAACCACCAATAGGAGCCTTCTAAATCTTAACAGGCACTGCAGGCTGCTAATAACAGAGTTACCATTCTTGTCTATGCGCTCAGGAGTCTATTATTATTATTATTAGTAGTAGTAGTAGTAGTAGTACTATTATAACCCGCCCATCCTGCAAGTGGTCTCAGGGCAGGTAACATCATAAAAACAGTACAATAAATACAATTACAAGTTAGTAATTTAAACAATAGTAAACATTAAAACTCAATCACACTTCTGACAGTCAATGGTTGTACGGTTCTTTAGCATATTATTTGGGTTAACAGATGAATAGGTAGAGACGTCCGCTGCCTCAACCAAAGGCCTAGCAGAACAGCTCAATTTTACAGGCCCTGCAGAATTGATCCCACAGGGCCCTAATCTTGACTGGGAGCATGTTCCACCAGGCAGGGGCCAGGGCAGAAAAAGCCCTGGCCCTGGTCGAGGCAAGACAGAACTCCTTTGGGCCAGGGACAACCAGGAGATGTTTATCTATGGAGCATAATGCTCTTGTAGTGTCCGCTGACCGCCACCGGAGGTCAGCGCATATGCCCAAGCTTCAGTCCGAAACAACAATGGGGACTAGGATCCTAGTCCCTCCACTGGGGAACCAATGGGATCCGTGGCGGGAGATTTGAACCCACCAATGGTGACCAGGGGCGGTCCCCAGGTGTGTATATAGTTGGCCTGCCGGCCGTTTATCCCTTTGTCTTGTTGTGTGCTAATAAAGCGTGCTATGCACCACGTCGTTGTCTTGTCGTTCATCCATGCGGCTACCCACTACATAACAGTGGCGACGAAGTGGGATTCAGCCGCAACTGAGCCGGGCCGTCGCAAGGGACCAGGAGGACGCGAAGCAGCCGATCCGATGAGCGATCCAGCGAGCAACGGGACCGCTCCTCCCGCACCCCCTCCGA
>NW_015169786.1:738833-738985 GCF_001447785.1 Gekko japonicus
CATTTCATGGACTGTTGTTCTTAGTAACGGTGGATTCCTACACCAAATGGCTGGAGATCAGCCCCGTCTCCGCGACATCCACCAAGGCGACCATCCGTGCCCTCCGGAGAATCTTCACCACCCACGGCCTGCCGGACACCATCGTCTCGGAC
>NW_015169786.1:739050-752382 GCF_001447785.1 Gekko japonicus
ATCAGGACGGCACCTTTCCACCCGGCATCCAACGGCCAAGCCGAGCGCATGGTCAGGACGGCGAAGGAGGCCCTCAGCCGCCTAGCGGAGGGGGACTGGGAGGCCCGCATCGCCCGGTTCCTCCTGGCGCAACGGACGACGCCTAACCCAGTAAGCGGCCGCTGCCCAGCCGAGTTGTTGATGGGCCGGAGGCCCACCATCCTGTTGGACCGCTTGCACCCGGATCGAGCGCCGGCCCAACATAACCCCACAGAGCAGAGGGAAGCACCCCGCGGGTTCTTCCCCGAGGAGCCGGTGTTTGCCGAGAACTTTGGCAGGGGACCTAAGATGCTCGCGGGCCGCATCGTCAGGCCGACGGGCACCGTCATGTATGAGGTGTCCACAGAATGCGGCCAGATCCTCAGGAGGCACATCGACCAGCTCAGGCGGCGAATGCTTCCAGATCACGGGCAGGCAGAGGTACCGAGACAGCAGACTGAACTAGAGGAGGACTCCCCGGAGGCCCCGGATATCACCCCGCCTGCACCAGAGAACTCACTCCGGGGCACCCAGCCCCCGTCTACAGAAGAGAGGCCCCCTGAGCCAGAACCTGCGGCCGCGGAAGCCCCGGCGCCATCTTTAACGCCCGCTCCAGAGGTCAGGCCTCCCGAGGCCCCGGCACAGGGACCCAGATGCTCAGCAAGGGTACGACAGCCCCCAGCGTACCTGAAAGACTATGTTTCATAGGGCAAGGTCCGGACTATGGGGGGAGGGGCGTAGTGTCCGCTGACCGCCACCGGAGGTCAGCGCATATGCCCAAGCTTCAGTCCGAAACAACAATGGGGACTAGGATCCTAGTCCCTCCACTGGGGAACCAATGGGATCCGTGGCGGGAGATTTGAACCCACCAATGGTGACCAGGGGCGGTCCCCAGGCATGTATATAGTTGGCTTGCCGGCCGTTTATCCCTTTGTCTTGTTGTGTGCTAATAAAGCGTGCTATGCACCACATCGTTGTCTGTCGTTCATCCATGCGGCTACCCACTACATAACAGCTCTTCAGGGTGTGTATGGGAAGAGGCAATCCCTCATATATGTGGGTCCCAGGCCGTATAAGGCTTTGAAGGTAATTACCAGCACCTTGAAGCGAATCCGGAAGTCAACTGGCAACCAATGCAGTTGGCGCAGCACCTGCCGAATATAAGCCTGCACAGGCGCGCCGACGCATTTTGCACCAGCTGTAATTTCCGGGTCAGCCTCAAGGGTAAGCCTACATAGAGCGAGTTGCAGTAATCAAGCCTGGAAGTGACCATTGCATGGATCACTGTAGCTAAGCCTTGTGGGAAAGATATGGCTTCAGCAGCCTTATCTGCCTAAGATGGAAAAATGCAGATCTGTCAACTGCAGTAACCTGGGCCTCCATAGAAAGAGAGGCATCCAGTATTACTTCCAAACTCCTCACTTTCTGGGCCAGCACCAAAGGCACCCCTTCCAGTGTGAGGAGTCTGCTACCCACATCTACACCTCCCTGATCCAGGTACAGGACCTCCGTCTTCGATGGATTAAGCTTCAGCCAGCTCTGCCGCAACCATCCAGCCACAGCGTCCAGAGCCTCCGCCAGCGTATTAGGGGCAGAAGATGGATAACCATCTATTAACAGATAGAGCTGGGTGTCATCTGCATATTGATGACAACCCAGCCCATAACACCTGGCTAACTGGGTGAGGGGGTGCATGTAGATGTTAAATAGCATTGGCGAGAGGATCGCCCCTTGCAACACTCCACATTCAAGTGGGTATCGCAAGGAGACCCTCTCACCAAGTGCCAACCTCTGTTCCCAACCATGGGGAAAGGAGGAGAACTGTTGTAAGGCAGTCCCCCAAACTCCTACGGCGGCGAGGTGGTGGGTCAACGGATCATAGTCGACCATGTCAAACACTGCCATTAGAACTAATAAAAACAGCAGCGCCGACCTGCCCCGATACAGCTGCCTACGGAGTTCATCTGTAATGGCAACCAGAGCCATCTCTGTCCCATGGCCAGGGCGGAAGCTGTAAGTTGAGCTCCCTCCTTCCCCTTCCTTTGTTGGCTGGTGAAGCAGAAAGAGAGGCACGGAGCTAACAGAGTTGATTCATTGCTTTTCTTTGTGTTTGCTTGATCTTCTATCTGTTGGTGGGGTTTGAGATTAGGGTGCAGTGGACTGCGCACAGTGGTTTAGCTATTGTGCCTTCCCTTCTCTACCCCAGTAGTAATCTCCTCTGTTCTCTGCTGCGGGGGTTTGGGAGTTCTCTGGAACCAGGAATCTGGGTCTATCCTTCCTGTTCCTTTCTAGTTGCCTTTCTATTTGCCCCCCTTGCTAGTGATCTTCTTGGCTGTCTGCTGTGGGGGTTTGGGGAGTTTTCTGGAACCAGGGAACCAGGGATCTGGGCCTACTCTTCCTGTGCGTATGCTTTGAGTGCTTTGCCTTTCTACCCCCCCTTCCTGCTAGTAATCTCCTCTGCTCTCTGCTGTGGGGATGTGGGAGATTTCTGGAACCAGGGACCAGGGTCTGCTCTTCCTGTGTTCATGCTGAGCACAGGGACTTAGCTATTGGGTGCTTTTATATTTCTTCCCTCCTTCTGCTAGTGATCTCATCTGCCATTGTGATTTGGGAGGTTTCTGGAATCAGGAATCAGATTGGCATCTTGTTCCTCTGCTCATGCTAAGCACAGGGGCTTAGCTATTTGGTGCCTTTATATTCTTCTCTCCCCTGCCCCCCCCCCCGTGATCCTGTCTGCTGTCAGGGTTTGGGAGGTTTATCAAATTGGATCAGATTGGCATAATTTCCCTGTGCTCAAATTGACATCTTGGCATCTTGTTCCTGTGCTCACGCCGAGCACACTGGCTTACCTACTGGGTGCCTTTATATTCTTCTCCACCACCACCCTCCTGCTAGTGATCTCACCTGCTGTCTGCTGTCAGGGTTTGGGAGATTTATCAAACTGGATTGGATTGGCATCTTGTTCCTGTCCTTTTTGCCTGCTAGATTTTGATACCATTGGGTTGTGAATTTGCTAAGAGGCCTTGGACTCCATTTAATACAAAATAGTATTTTGATTTGTGCATGATCATTGTACCTACCTTGACTCACTACACTCTTTGATGAAGGATTGTCTTTGAAACAGTTTTAAGATTACATATGATACTGCTGGGTATATTGGACAGTATTTTCTCTATGGACTGTTATTGCCCCCAGGAGGGCTTGTGCTTGTGGACTATTTTGGATTGTATCACTTTAAGAATCATCATTCTGTGGTTTATGTGAGTTTATGATGTGTGTTACATTATTTTGAAGTGCTGTATGTGTTTATGTTTTCAATATATTTAATATATTCCTATGAATATCATTACTTGCCTTAAAAACTTTTTGGGAAAGTTTCCACCTTTTCATTTGTTGATTTACACTTCCTGGTTAGTTTTGTACTTTTTGTTAGTGGCAGTCACATATAATGTTCTACATATGGTAGAGATGTATGCAAGCCTAAGGTTTAGTCCCATGCTCCACTACTTGAAAAGTCACCATGTGGGATGACATGTGAATTAGGCCTCACAGCATAAGCAAGGAGATGCTGGTAATTGGCTCTGATGACAAAAGTGGGTCAATTTTGCTTTCCCATTTTCTTGATCCCTATGGGAAGAACACAATTTACTACCCTAAATGATACAAGAAGCTTCTGTTCTCTCTTCCATGTTTATTCCATTGTGGTTATTCTCAGAGGAGTTGAGTGTGAGAGGTGAGTGTCAGTTTACCAAGTTTGTTCACTTACATTGGCCGAGTTCAGACTGGCAGTTTGGCCCGATATAGGCACGAGCCAAAAACGTTTCACAAGCGGATTAAAAGGGATTAAAAGGGCCGTTCACACAGGCACATCTATCCGGCATTCCCCAGCCATACTCAGCCCGTCTCGTAACGCTTCCCTCCCGAGTTTAAAAGATACCAGGTGAAAGTGGTATCAAACCCCGGAAAGCGTGATTATCCCATGTCCATCCCACACCAACAACGTGTGAATGCCAAAAGCCGCATTTTTCTTATAGCCGTGCCTCTGCCAGGGGTGGGCCAACAGTGTGAATGCTCCCTTGTGCCTCCTCCCCGGTATGCTCCCATATCAGTCGGTGCAGTGTGACTGGGAAAACCCAGAACAGTTTGTTCCGGGTCTTTTTTGCTACAACTCCCTCCTGCTTCAAACTGTCAGTCTGAACTCAGGCATTGTTTTCCTAACCAGTTATACTTTTCTAAATCCATAAAAGGGTGGAACTCTGGTTAGGATGGCATTTTTAGTCGCTGAACCACTACATTCTGGGTCGAGGCATATATGAACCTACCAAATAAATGGAAATGGTGCAAATTCACGTCACTCTTTATGGATCCAGGTGATTCAAGAAATCATTGCTCAAACAGTAGTGAGTATATGCTGTATATTGTGCTTCACAAAGAAGTTATTGTGCTGTCTGGATTGTGTTGTGCTTGGTTTAGGAAGAGAACAGTTGTTGTGGTCCATGGAGTTATAGCCACAGACAGAGTCTCTAAAACAAAATAGTGAAACATTCCATTCTATAGCTTGGTAATCTCACACCTCTAAAATCGGCAAAAAAACCCTCCAAGGACTTGATGGGGGGAAAATGGTGTGAAGTCTCTTGGTGTTTGAGGAATTTCCCAATATGCATTAAATTAACTTTCTAGATTCAGGAAAGAGTGGTAGAAAACAGCTCTGTCCAAGACAGATGGGAGGCTAAGTAACCATGCAGCTGTTTTTCACATGAAATTAGATCAAGATTAAGACCTACCTCTGGAATGGCTGCACCAGCACTGGGTGAGATATTCTTCTTGAAAGGTTGAAAAAATATTTGGGGATCTTGCCCCCCTGTATTTCTTGCCCTGTTTCAACTGTTATTTGATGTTTTATAAATTATATCCCAATATGTGTTCAGTTATTTTCCAGTGACTTTTGGTTTATATTCTCCAATCAGCATCTTTTTCAAAAACTGCTAATGGGGAATGTTGCACATTATTATCAGTAGACTATAAAAGAAAATGAAATCAAGAAACCTGGAAGAAATACACGTAGTCCTTGTGTGTGCGTGCGTGTGTGCACATGTGTGTGAAGTGCCACCAAGTCACTTCCGACTTCTGGCAACCCTATGAATTAATGTCCTCCAAAATATCCTCTCGTCAACAGCCATTCTCAAGTCTTGCAAACTGAGGGACATGGCTTCCTTGATTGAGTCAATCCATCTCACGTTGGGTCTTTCTCTTTTCCTGCTATCTTCAACTTTTCCTTGCATTATTGTTTTTCCCAGTGATTTTTGTCTTCTCATGGTGTGATAGCAAGTAAGATAGCATCAGTTGAGTCATTTTAGCTTCTAGGGAGAGTTCAGGCTTATTTTGGTCTAGAATCCACTTATTTGTGTTTTAGTGGTTTACAGTATCCATAAAACTCTCCTCCAACATAATATTTTGGAGGAGATTACTTTCTTTCTGTCAGCTTTCTTCATTCCAACTTTCACACCCATATATAGTAATGGGGAATAATATGGCATGAATTAACTTGATATTGGTCCCCAGTGATACGTCCTTACATTTAAGAATCTTCATGGCTGCCCTTCCAGTTTCAATCCCCTTCTGATTTTTTGGGTGCAGTCTCCCTTTTGGTTGATAATAGAACCAAGGAATAGAAAATCTTGAACAATTTCAAGTCCTTACCTATAGGTATATTCACAGAACTCAATTGGTATAGTGTGGGACACATTTTTAATACAAATGTCTTTGCTGAAGCATATAACTTTTGACTGTTCAACATGGAACGAAGCAGTGGGATAATGAGGGTACTCCATCTTAGCTTTGATAAAAGAAATAAAGCAAGCTTGTAGAGCTATCAAATTTAAATGATGCCAAACACTTTTTCCATACCATAGTAATCAGTTTATGCACACAGAAAAGCCCTATTTAATCTCAGGACTGTTCCACACAAAGTTTCCTACTCAGATATCGATGTTGTCATGCAAGGCGCTTGTAGTGCTGTTTTGGACTTAAAACTTGGACTATGCGAGTGTGTGTAAAAAGGACTGAATTGGGGGCGTGGCGTCGCGGCGGAGGCTGATGGACGCTTAAAAGTGGAGCTCCCGCGACCTCCTCCCTCCGAGTGATTATAAAGCCGGCTGAAAGAAATTTAAAAAGTACAAACGGCATGGGGAAAAAAGAGAGACATCATACAGTGGTGAATCGCATATCTACGAGGTCAGTAGACACCTTTTTTACCCCTAATCGTTCACCCCCCGCATCGCAGCTAGAGGCCGCGAAAGAAACCAAAATGGCGGACGAGCGGGAAGAGCCGGTGGGAGGCGGAGGCATGGCGATCTCCAGGGAAGAATTTTTTTCGACCCTGGAGAAACTGGAGAAAAACATGGCAGCTTGTACTGCTGAAATCATTAAGCCACTGGCCTCCCAAATTGCCGAAATTAAAGCGACGCTAGATAAAACGTCCCAAACGGCAGAGGCGGCAATGGAAACGAGTTTAGCGATCCAAGAAGAGACTAAATATCTGATGCAAAGGGAGGAATGGGCAACAGATAAAATATTAATGTTAGACAACCAACTCAGAGCCCATAATGTGAAATTCCGCGGGATGCCTGAAAAGGCGGAAGAAACCACGGAGTTAACCTCCTTCATTGCAAGTTGGATCGCCTTTACGTTAAAATTGGAAGACGGGGTGGCTCCGCTTCTAGACTATGCATACCGACTGGGCCCTGACAAACCCCAACAGAAACGCACGTGGCCGAGAGATATTGTCGTTCGCTTCTCCAATCTCCGCACCAAAACGGCCATTCTGAATCAGGCTCGAATTAAGGGCTACTTACCCTTTAAAGACTTTAAAGTCCAAGTTCTACAGGATCTCTCCCCGGAAACGCTTAATAGGAGAAGGAATCTCAAACCCATCACTTCTACACTTACAGAAGCCAAAATTAAATATCGCTGGGTGGCACACTGCAAACTACAAGTGGTCCATCAAGACCGTATTCTGCATGCTTCAGATATCGAGACTGGAGTAACCTTACTGAAGGTTCTGCAACTAAAACTCCCAGACTTAACACCAGAGGAAGATGGCAACCCAGACCTGCGCAACGAGAGCAAGAGATGGCAGAGAGCAGGAAGACGCAGATTTAGAGGGAGATGGAATAACTGAAATTGCTTATTAACAGGACATGCAGAAGTCCATGATATTAATTCATAAAATTCGTACTTTTATAAATAGCGTGAATGTTCAAGGCTGGCTATACTGTTTAAGCACTATTTGATACTTAAAGGAGGGAGGGAGGGAGGGGGCGTTACAGTGCTTTTGCCCCTCACGAATTAGTTGTTGTTGAAAAATTTACTTAAATAACATAATGTTTATCCTGAAAGGAAAGGAAGACAGAGTCCGTTGGAAAGCTCTGTCGTGGTTGAATTTGTTCGTTGCTGTTAAGGTTAACTGTTTTTTGTTGTATGTTTTAATATTTTATACTACCATAAGTGAAGAAAAGAAGGGCGCCTGGAAGAAACAACAGAGGGAAGAGGAACTGATGCTGATACCGCCTATGACGGGGACAAATCTGAAGACGCAAAATGGAAATATGGTATCTATGGCCCCTTGGGCATCATGGTTAGGAACTGCTTTTACACGGAAAATGCTTGTTTATCCTGCTTTATTTACAGGGGCTTATGAATCAGTGTACCCCATTGAGTGGATATGTAGTAAAATCTGGCTATTAGAAGACTATCAATTTACCCTAAAGTTGCTATGACTACTCAACCTGTAAACTTTATTTCTTTGAATTGTAGGGGTCTGAATAATTATATTAAAAAAAAGAGAATAATTACTGCCCTAACTAGTCAAAAACATGATGTAATTTTTTTACAAGAAACCCACTTGAAAGAAAAACATCAAGTATGTTTTAACACTACCAAATACCCCCACCAATTTTTTGCAGCAGGCACGTCAAAATCTAGAGGGGTGGCCATTATAATTAGTAGACAAGTGCGTTTTAAGGTGGAAAAGATTCTTGCAGACCCAAGAGGTAGATTTTTATTTGTAGATGGGACATTAAACGGTGTGAGTTTAACTTTGGGATCTGTATACGCCCCCAATGACGGCCAAATCCAGTTCCTCAGAGAGACACTTAATAAACTCAACTTATTTAGCAACAACCCCTATATTTTAGGTGGGGACCTTAACTACGTAGCAAACTATAGCCTGGATAAATCCCATTCAATGAGTAAAACCTCCAAACCAACACAAAGTAAGGGCAATTTTGATACCCCATTGGCTAAAATCTTGAGTGAATTTAATCTTAGCGACATCTGGAGGATTAGACACAGAGGCGAGAAAGATTACACATTTTATTCTGCTCAACATCAGACGCACACTCGGATAGATTATATTCTGATCTCCACGCAAATTACTCCTTTATTTCCTACAGCAGACATTGACATATGTATCTGGTCAGATCATGCTCCAGTAACTTGTTCAATGCAAAACATAGAAAAAACCACACGTAGTCACTCTTGGAGACTGAATAACGTATATTTGAAAATACAGTCCTTTGCGGAAAATATTGAAAGGAATATCACAGACTATTTCAAATTTAATGCTTCTTGTGGAACCTCACAACCAATTATTTGGGATGCATTTAAAGCTGTATTAAGGGGTGCTTTAATTTCACAGACGACAGCCTATAAAAAAGAAAAGAGAAAGTTAAAAACGGAATTTATAACACGTATTACGGAATTAGAAGCGAAATTTAAAGCTCATGGTGGAACAAAAACCTATCAAAAATTACTATCTGAAAGGAAAAAGCTAGCTGCATTAGAAACATCGGAAATCCAAACACAGTTGGCATATACTAAGCAAAAGTATTGGTTAGCCGGACCGAGAGCGATACGGTTACTAGCTTGGAAAGTCCGTAAAAAAAGGGCGGCTAACACTCTTACTGAAATTAAGGACAACCAAGGCATTAGACAAGTTACTACAAACAAAATTAAAAACGCTTTCCACGAATATTACCAATCATTATATTCCTCCACAGACCCGAATCAAATTCACATAACAGAATTTTTATCAAAACATTACTCACAGAATTGTCTCACTGAGGAGCATAAGAAACAGCTAGATGAACCGTTCACTGAACAAGAAATTATTGCAACAATCCGTTCGCTTAAGAACAACAAATCACCTGGAACGGACGGATATTCGGCTGAATTTTATAAAAAATTTTATCCCCTTTTTATATCCCATTATACTAACGTATGCAATAATATAGTCCAAGGCGGGAAGCTGCCACCCACGTGGAACTTAGCTAAAATTATTGTACTATTAAAGAAGGATAAAGACCCACTTAACACCAAATCATACCGTCCAATTTCCCTTTTGAACGTAGATTATAAAATTTTCACAGCCACACTAGCCTCTAGGATAAGTAAAATTATTAGTTCCTATATTAATTTAGACCAAACTGGTTTTATTCCCGGAAGGGATATCACCGACAACACCAGAAAAATCTTGGATGTTATACATTATTGTCGTAAGAATAAGATCAACTCCTCATTTATTGTTTCCGTAGATATGGAAAAGGCTTTTGACTCAGTGGAACCCAGATACCTGGATACCCTACTACAAAAGATGAACTTTGGTCAGGTGTTTCAAACGGCGGTAAGAGCCATGTATAAGATGCCCCAAGCATATATACAAATTAATAACTCTGATACCGAAACGTTTAAGCTAGCTAGGGGAACAAGACAGGGGTGTCCTCTCTCACCCCTGCTCTTTGCCCTGGCAATTGAACCGTTGGCACAGGCCGTAAGAGAACACCCAAGCATACAAGGGATTCCAATAGGACACAAATATATGAAGCTGAGCATGTTTGCAGATGATATTGCTCTAACCTTAACAAACCCAGAATGCTCAACCCCTCACTTACTAAGTCTTTTAGATGAATTTGGGAAAATATCGGGTCTTAAAGCCAACCCCTCCAAAACGGTCATATATCCTATCTTGCTAACGCCATCGCATAAAGATTTTTTTATTAAAAATTATGACTTTAGCTGGACCACCAAGATATGGTCATACTTAGGAATCAAAATCCCAATCAGAATGGAAGATATACTCAAAGTAAATTTTTCTCCTCTCAAGGACCTTTTTAGCGACCCTCACCTTAACAAAGCTATGTCCTCTTCATCTTGGATGGAAAGGATACAAACGTTTAAAACATTTATTTTCCCGAAATTTTTATATTTGTTTCGTTCGATACCTATTGCAATCCCCAAGGAATGGTTCAAAACCTGGCAAAAAGCTACCTCTACTTTTATATGGAACTCCTCTAGACCACGTATTAGTATAAATACTTTGAAAAAACCAACCTCAAAAGGAGGACTTGCCCTGCCAGATCTTGCTCTATACCATGAAGCAACATCACTTCTAGGACTCCTAAAATTTTATGACCCTAAAGAAGAAGTAGACTGGAAAATTATAGAACTTCAACCCATCGCTGGCAACTCATTCCAATCATTGTTATGGGAGAACCCAAGATCTCGGCCTAGAAATTAGCTTTAATCCATTTTTATCAAATTTGCTTGGGGTGTGGGACAAACGTAAAAATATATTAGCTCCTTCTCCATCCCCACTCACCTCATTCATTAACCAATCTTGGTTCCCGCCTGCAAAAGCAGGAGGATCCTTTCCAATCTGGCGTGTATCTCAATTCACTCGTTTTGCAGATATCCTACAGAATAAAAAACTAGCCTCCAAAGTAGTCTTGGAGCAAAAAATGGGACATGAGATACCCTGGTTAAAGGGAGTGTTTTTCCCCTAATGTAGAATGAGGGTAAATATTTGTGCTAAGAGCTTGGTTTTTTTTGAAAGAATTGTAACTAGATTGGATGTTATTTACATTCTAAGAGATGAAATTCATAATTTAAGATGGTATAGTCCTGAAAGTAGTTGAAAACTAAACAACTATCATATATAGACTAAGAGAAAGCGGGGCCAATAAGAAGAAACTTAATTGATGTTTAAGTAGTATCTTGTGTTAATTGTTGGAAAATATATGTTATATGGAATGTAACTATAATGAGAGATAAGGCATAAATGGCTGGAAAGGTGAAATATGTTCAGATTAATTTGTTAAATGCCAAAGAGAGGTATCTGTATTTCCAGTAGGTTTTATGTTTTATGTTTTACTTTTTCCTTAAATCCAGATGGATTGGATTTAAATTAATCAGAGGATAAATTGCTGGATGAAAGGTATTAAGATTCAGTGCTAAATAATATGTAAGGGTCAAGAGGAAATAATATGGATTATGACTTTGCATTTAAACCAAAATAGGGACCAATGTGGTATGGGAAGCAGTAGAGAAAACATGGTGTGGGTGGTTATGTTTGTTGGTATGTATGTTTGTTTGTTGTTATTGTTTATTTGTATCCCACTGAATATAATCAGAGGGATGGTTTTTTCTGTCTGAAAATCAATAAAAATATTTAAAAAAAAAAAAAAAAAAAAGGACTGAATTGTGTGGTGACCCAAAGATGATGCCAGTTACAGATGCACAGACACAAAATATGGAAGCCTTCCTGTGAGATAATGTGCCAATGGTTTCAGAGGTTGCGTACCTGCTTACCTGCTGTAAGATGGACCAGCTCCCTAGCCACATGAAGCACTGAAAGCCAGGCAGATGCCATGCCAAGGCAGAAGACCCAAAGACAAAGAATTCAAACTTAATGTGGAGTTTCTTCCTGCACATGTAGGCAACATCCCCTTCCCCCCACCCAGCCTGCTAATGTGAATGTGCTATCATCTTCTATCTAAGTTTCCTAGATCTGTGTAATTATTGTATGCTTGTGAGATATCTTCAGTAAATGAAACCATTTTATACTGAAGCTTTCCTTCGAGTCTATTTCTGGTGATCCGGGAAGAAAGCGGGACCCCTGTATACACTGGTGCTTGTTCCCTTATTTGCCTACTAGGAATAAGGCCCATTGTGGAAATAAATACAATGAGATCTAGAAAGAGGCTCTGGGAGAGTGCTCTGGATTTGGGCAAACAGTGTCAATTTGCTGTGGTGACCTCAGCAGGGTATAATGACAGAGTCCACTGTTTTCTCCAGAGGAACTGATCTCTGCTGCCTGAAGAGCAGTTGTAATTTTGAGTGATCTCTAGCCCTCACATGGAGATTGGCAGCAATTGTTACCCAGGACGAAATGGCTGGTTTTGAAGGAGGAGTCTATGGCATTCTACCTGTCTGAGGTCCCACCCCTCCGCAAACCCCACCCTCCCCAGGCTCCACCCCTCAAATCCCCAGGAATTGTCCAGCCTGGAGTTGGCAGCCCCATCTCTTTCCCAGCTAACCATCAACCTACCATTATCTGCCCCTTTGACTTCAGCTGACTTCTGCCCTCCCTTCTGCAGAGCAGTTGTAATTCTGAGTGGTTTCCAGCCCTCACCTGGAGATTGGCAACAATGGTTCCCCAGGAGGGACTGACTGGTTTGGAGGGTTGAGTCTATGGCATTTTACCTGTCTGAGGTCCTACCCTTCCTCAAACCTCACCCTCTTCCGCCTCCATCCCATAAATCTCCAGGAATTTCCCATCTGGAGTTGGCAACCCTATCAGGACTGGACCCAATGTGTTTTCTCCCAAAGGCCAAAATAGGTGACAGGACCAAGCTTAGTTGCCTACCAACAGGCACTGAGGGGAAAGTAGGGTTGCCAGCTGTAAGGAGGGAAATACTTGGAGATTTGGGGGGTGGATCCTGTGGAGGGCAGCATTGGGTGGGGGGGGGTGGAAGGACTCAGCAGGTATAATGTCATAGGGTCTACCCTCCAAAGCATCCATTTTCTCCAGGGGGACTGATCTCTGTCATCTGGAGATCAATTGTAACAGCGGGAGATCTCCACGTCCCACCTGGAGATTGGCAACTGTAGGAAAAAGTCAGCTGCACAGCAGGGGGTTGAAGAGAATGGTTTGATGGCTGCTGGGCCAAGATTGGCAACAATAGTTCCCCAGGAGCAAATGGCTGCTTTGGAGGGTGGAGTCTATGGCATTGTACCTGTCTGAGGTCCCCTCTCCAGGCTCCACCCCTCAAATCTCCAGGAATTTCCATACTTAAAGCTGGCAAATTTATCTCCTCCCCTCTCAGCAGCCTCTTTCTTGGTGAAATTCTGTCTTTCTCATTAGCGGGGAGCAAAGCAGCTTACTTCATTCTCTTCTGCTTTGCGATCTGTACATCAACGCTCTAAGGTAGGTTAGGCAGAAAGTCTGTGGCTGGTCTGAAATCACCCAGACAGCTT
>NW_015169786.1:753022-783757 GCF_001447785.1 Gekko japonicus
GGTAAATGCACCAAACAATTCCTAAAGATTTTCCAAAACACTACTCTGTTGATAAATTGTTTTCTACACTCACAGCTTCCCCTGCCAGAATGCAACACTTTGAATTAGCACCAGAGCTTTAAGAGCTCTCCAGCTGTCACCTGGAGACTGGCAACAGCTTTTTTGGAGGGTGGGGTCTATGGCGTATCTGTCTGAGGTCCCCCTCTTCCTCCTCCTCCTCAGACCCCACCCTCAGCAGGCTTCATCCCTAAAATATCCTGGAAGTTTCCAATCGGGAGTTGGCAACCCTACGTCCTTTTCAGGCAACCATCAGCCTACCTTTATCTGCCTGCCTGTCTTCAGGTTTACATCCCCCCACATACAGCCTCTGCCTAGGGAAAGGGCAGTCTTTCCCTGCAGTGGGAACCAAAGCAGCTGACATCATTCTCCTCTCCCCCATAAGATCCGCACAACAACCCTGTGAGGTATGTTAAGGTTGAAGAGGAAGTGATGTGTTGTGAGTGAAGACATATTTTACCTCAGAATACAGAATACAGAATATGCGACAATTCCAACTGTCTTGCGGGGGGGGGATTTGAGGTGTGGAATGGAGTGAAGTCCAATCAGCTTCCATATGCAAATGACCTTGAAACGCTGGCCCAATCAGAGAGGAGTGGGCTGAAGCGGCCCAGCCGTAGAAGCCCCATCCCTGCGTTCAGTCTGCAGATGGCCCTCTCCTGTCAGAGGCCCTGAGCAGACTGAGCAGACTGAACCGGCCGGGGCTGATGTGGGCGGGACTACACAAAGCAGCCAGTCAACCCAGCCAGCGTCTTCTGACTGACAGTTCAAGCTTCCAAACACTGTTGGTGTGCATTTGGAATGTTGGGCCCCACTATGGCTTTATATATAAGGGAGAGATTGCCTTGTGGTACATCTTAAATCCCTTAAATATCAATCAGAATAAAGGCAATTTGGCTAACAAAGATCCCTAAGTACAAAATATAGGATTATCACATGAAAGGCACATGAGAGTATAAATCATAACTTCCCTCTCCAAAATTCTCACAAGCCACATTGAAGAAAGATTCAGGTTCCTGTCTGGGTGTACTGCAATGAGCAAAACCACAGTTTCGACATTGGTCATTTATCTGCAACACAATAATATATGTAAAATTCTGTACTTAGCCTGAGTACCTCAAAATATCATGAATCTGAAGCTATTGACTTCTCTATGCATTGACAATTTCAGGATTTGTTCTGCTTTAGCAAATGCAAATCAAAACACAGAACTAGCAGGCTGATGAATTCCCTCTCTGATGTACTCCCAGAATAGAATCAGCTCATTAAAGCAACTTAGAAGATAACACAAGTTTGTTTTTAAAAATGCAAGGCCCTCTGTCCATAAGGATTTCTCACACCTTGTCTGCAAGCTCTGAGCAGGGAATTGCAGAATTAACTATACAGGAAGGAATAAATGATACATAAGTGATAAATCTGAGGTATTATTTTACACCAGCATCAAGCAAGGTTAGGGTGAACATGTTCTTCAGTTGCCCCATTCTGTTATCTGTCCCAGAATAGATTAATGTCTGTAATATAGTAAGAACTAACACTGAGGAAATCAAGAAAAGATCCCCACTTCACCCTCAAAAACTGGAACCCAAGATCATGCAAATTGGGCACATACTTATGTACACACTTATTTTATGTATAACAAGCTATTTCACCTTCATGGTGCCAGGTGAGCTTGGCTTTATATGTACGGTGTGGCATACATGTGAGACTGTTCCACACATGCAGGAGCCAGAGTCACTGATTGTGTCACTTGTCTGTAATATAGATCAAACTCCTCATGGTACTATTCAACTATGTATTGAAAGGGAACGACAATGTACCTTTTGCCATTTAACTATGCTTATGAGAGCCAGTTTGGTGTAGTGGTTAAGTGCGCAGACTCTAATCTGGGAGAACCGGGTTTGATTCCCCACTCCTCCATTTGCACCTGGCTGGATGACCTTGGGCAAGCCGTAGTTCTGATAAGAGCTGTTCTTGAAAAAGAGCAGCTTCTCTCAGAGCTCTCTCAGCCCCACCTACCTCACAGGGTGTCTGTTGTGGGAAGGGGAAGGGAAAGGAGTTTGTAAGCTGCTCTGAGACACCTTTGGGTAGTGAAAGGTGGGGTATAAATCCAAACTCTTCTCTTCTTATTTAATTCACAAACTAATTTAAGTGGAATGTAGGGAATGCTAAGTTAACTGGAAAATGCAACTTGATGCTATTCTTCAGAGGTGAACTTTAAAATTGCTGTACCTTTGCTTTTAGTGAGATTTGGGTCTATTGTTAACTTAAAAGATAAGGATAGCATGAATAATAGAATCGTAGAATCACAGAGTTGGAAGGTACCTCCAGGGTCATCTAGTCCAACCCCCTGCAAAATGCAGGCAATTCACAAATACCTCCCCCCCCACACACACACCCAATGACCCCTGTTCCATGCCCAGAAGATGACAAAAAAGCTCCAGGATCCTCAGCCAAACTAGCCTGGAGAAAAATTGCTTCCTGACCCCAAAGCGGCGATCAGCATTTCCCTGGGCATGTAAGAAACGGCCACAAGAACTAAGCACTGATGCAACCCTTCCTGTCCTCCCTTCTTGTGATCTGCTTAAATACACAGAATTAGCATTGCTGTTAGGTGGCCATCTAGCCTTTGTTTAAAAACCTCCAAAGAAGGAGAGCCCACCAACTCCCAAGGAAGCCTGTTCCACTGAGGGAACCACTCTGTCAGGAAGTTCTTTCTAATGTTTAGCCAAAAACTCTTTTGATTTAATTTCAACACGTTGATTCTGGTCTGACTTTCTGGGGCAACAGAAAACAATTCTGCACAATGCTTTATATGACTGCCCTTCAAGTATTTGGTTATCATATCACCTCTGTGTCATCTCTTCTCGAGGCAAAACATACCCAGCTCTTTTAACCTTTCTTCATAGGACTTGGCCTCCACACTCCTCACCATCTTTGTTGCCCTCCTCTGGTGCCCAAAACTGAACACAATACTCTAGGTGAAGTCTAACCAGAGCAGAGTAAAGCGATACCACCACTTTGTGTGATCTGGACACTATATTTCTGTTGATACAGCCCAAAATGGCATTTGCCTTTTTAGCTACCATATCACACTGCCGATTCATGTTCAGTGTATGGTCTACTAAGACCCTAGATCCTTTTTGCACATATTACTGCCAAGACAAGTCTCCCCCATGGTACACCTTGCTACTTCACATGCTTTGCTTTGCATATGAGATGCACATTTCCATAGCAGTAGCAGACTTGATGGCACTTCACACACACAAAGCAGTATACAGCTGAGTTTTCCTTTAAAATGTCAGAGCATTCTGATGTTAATTTAATTAAGGACAGCCCAGACATATATTGCTTGCCCTATGTATGTGAATTCACTTTGTGAATCCTGGCCAGCAACACTCACATGAAGCTGCCTTCTACTGAACCAAACCATTGGTCCATCAAGGTCAGTATTGTCTACTTAGAGTGGCAGTGGTCTCCAGGGTCTCAGTCTGAGGTCTTTCACATCACCTACTGCCTAGTCCTGTTAACTGGAAATGCTGCAGACTGAACCTGGGACCATCTACATGCCAAGCAGAGGCTCTTCCACAGAGGCACAGCCCTTACCCAAACACTGTTGTTAAATTGCAATTTGATCAGAAATTCATCGGGAAAATTGGATTATCAGGACAAAAAGGTAGAGATGCTCCAGTACCAGTCATGACCACATAGCTAATTTTTCAATGGACCGTTGATCTGTTTGTTCACCAATTCATAGCTGTTCAATGAGTTTCTTCAACTATTTCTTCCTACCAGTACTGTGCATTCACATTATCACACAGTCCAGTGGAGTTCTATTTCACACACACTGATGTACCATCTTTTATGCTGCACTGTTCCATTCCTCAGTCAGTCAGTCAGTCAGTCAGTCAGTCAGTCACAAATCTTATAAATTGGTCATAAGTAAATGCTACTTAAAAAAAAAAGGTCCTACAGTTCAGTGCTAGTCAAAGTAATCCTTGGCAAATTTAACAGCTGTCCAGGGCCGGCTCGCCCGCTAGGCGAGCTAGGCGCTCGCCTAGGGCGCTCTGGCCCTCAGGGGCACCAAACTGCGCCCCGCCCAGGTGGCTGGCGGGCCACCAGAGAGCCCCGCCCGGCCTTGCCTTCCCCAGCCAGCCGGCTGGCTGGCTGGGGGATGCCGCCGTGTGCCGCAGCAGGCCCCTTTCAGGGGCGGCCGGGGAGAAGTTCGCTAACTGCCTGCCTGAAGTTGCCGCAGGGCGGAGGAAGAGAGCCCCTCCGAGGCGCCCTCCTCCCACGACGGTCCGCTGGGCTCCAGCAGGCAGGCAGGGCAGAGGGGCGCCCCCGTGCCTGCCTGCCTTCTCCTCTCTCTACTCCACGGTGGGGTGGCGCCGCAGCGCTTCTCCCTCCTCCCTCCGCTCCCCTCCCTCCTTCCCTCGGCGCGGTGGCCGGAGCCTGAAGATGGCACTGGGTGGGGAGCGGGCCTTCCACTGCAGCAGGAAGTGGGTGGCTGCGGGGACAGGACGGGGCAGGGGAGAAGAAGGGAGTCACTCCGGCGGCCCATCCCCCCTCAGAGGCTGTAGACCTCGCCCTTTGCCAGCCCCTCGCTCCCTGTTGGGCCGCTGGGGAAAGTGAAGACGCTCCCTGGTCCCCAGACACTTCCCAGCTCCACTGCCCTCGAGGTGGCGGGGAGGAGCGCAGTTGCCTCTGGGGCGCGGGGGCAGCAGGGACCGGGGGAAGGGGAGGAAGGAAAGGAGGAAGGTGGTGCAGCAGCTGCGGAGGGGGGAAGGGGAGGAGTCTCTGCTGTTCCTGGCCGGCACGGGAAAGAAGGGATGGCGGGGAGAGGTGGCAGGGAGGAGCGCAGGTGCCTCTGGGGCACGGGGGCAGCAATGACCGTGTTGTTGCTGCTGATCCTCCCCTTCCCCGCCTGATGGCTTCGTCCCGCCTACCTGAGGAAAGACAGACAGAGTCAGCCCTGAAGGAGGTTCCACTCAGAAAGGAATCAGAAGTCATCCCGGTGGTGCTGGTGACGAAAAAGCAAGAGAGCGCCCTCCTGACCTATTCCTTCGCCCCACCTCCCTGGCCTCGGCCAGCCTTCCTACAGCTTAGAGGGAGCACTGGTGGGCACCTCGGAGGCCAGCTCAGTTTGATTCTGGGGGGAGAAGCTTTTCCCGTGCAGGAGTAACCCTGAGCTCAAGCACAAAGCTTGAGCCCAGGGGAACCTTTAAGGTCAACAAAGTTTCATTGGAAGCGAAAGCTTTTGTGTGCAAAGCATTCTTTCTTTCTTTCCTGGGCTCCCAAGCCAGCGGTTTCCCCTCCCCTTGACTTTCCGTCCACCCACGTCTGCTGCTTTGCAGAAATCCCTCTCCCCCTTTCCACACACACCCCTTCTCTAGAAGACACTTGGTGGGGGCGGGAAAGGCTGGAGAGATAACTGGCATACGATCAGGGATTGAGACATTTCGTTCTTCCTGCTGGGGTCCACGAATTTCCAAGCTGACTGGAAAGGACAGACCCTCCCTTCCTCTCTCTGTCCGCAAAGACTGCGGCTTATGTGTGTGCTTTTCTTCAGCTCCCCCGGAAGCAGTGTTCCCTCTAAGCTGAGTGAGTGTGTGCTGGCTCACAGTTTTTTAGCCTCCAGCTCACACATTTTGTCTCGGCTCAGGAAGGGACGGCTCCAGAGCAAACTGATTTATGTGGTGGTGGAGGGGGGGCGGGGACCCATCGGGATCCTTCTCTCCAGGCCATGCCTGGAGGTTGGCAACCCCCGTAATTGGTGGGCAGGTGGCGGGGGGGCGCCAGAAGGTAGCCCCGCCTAGGGCACAAAAACACCTGGAGCCGGCCCTGCAGCTGCCAGTATATCTGGATCTGTAGTGTTCTTGCACACCTACAGTTTTGCAAAAACTCAGTGCAAACCTGTTTGGAAGGCATTTGAGTTCTTCAGTGCCAAAACAAACAGATGTAGTGATTGGCTCACATTGCACCACTGAACTGTTTTGCATATGTTTATCTCTGTGATTGGTTTGTCCCTTCTGTTTTCTCTTCACATCTGATCATCACAGTCTAATATAGCAAGTTCAAGTGCCGAACATTATACCATAAAATTTTCAGCATCCCTACAAAAAAGTAAAATTTCATTGATTCACACTCTCCTTGCAAACATTACAGAATCTTTACTTTCTTCAGTGCAGTTTGGGGTCCTCAGTGCCATCTGGAGGATAGGAAGAGTCTGTTTATTTTATGTTATGGAACATAGCAATCTCAGAAATTCTGGCTGCAATGGTGAATACAGCTGCCATGATGGCACATGAGCCAGGACAATCTTTACTTATTCTGGAATAACTCGGGCCTCTGAGCCTATTTTGTTAAATGATCGAAGGGGAGGGCTGGCAAGTGAGGAAGGGGGGAAGGCCCTGCTTGGTAGTTAGCAGTAGGTGGATAAAATCTGGTTGATAGATCCAGGTGGGCGGCCATGTTGGTCTGAAGCAGAAGAACACAGTTTGAATTCAGTGGTACCTTTAAGACCAAGTTATATTCATGCACAGGAAAGCTCATACCTTGAAAATCTGGTTGTTTTTTTTCCCCTCCCCCCCCCCCCCCCAGTAAAGCCCTGGGCATGGCCAGAAGTGTGAGCCTTTGTGTGTGAGCCAAAGGGCAATAGCCAAAGAGCCACTGTACTTCAGCTCTTAGTTAGCAGGTCATAGCCTAGAGCTGGGTGGAAGATCTGGTAGAAGAGAGAGAAGACTTGTTCTGTACTCAGAAGCGTTTTCCTACTTTTTTCCTATTTGTTCCTGTAGTGTTTGTAACTATTTTTATTATAAGCTGCTTTGAATCAGCAATGGGGAGAAATGTGGTATATGGGGTGGATGGATAGAGAAACGTGGGATGGATATAGCTATCTATCCATATATATCTACCTATATACATAAAGTGGAGACCTCTAGAAAGCTTTATTTCAGTCTTGTATGAAAGGTATGAGCTGCGTTGGCTCAAGTGGTTAAGATGCTGAACTGCTGGCTGTGGAAGGTCAGTAGTTCAGCAGTTTGAGACCCGGGTGCCGCAAGATGGGGTGAGCTCCCGTCTCTAGTTCCAGCTCCTGCCAACCTAGCAATTTGAAAGCAAGAAATTGCAAGTAGATAAATAGGTACCACTTCGGTGGGAAGGTAACAGTGTTCCGTGCGCCTTGGTGTTTAGTCATGCCGGCCACATGACCACGGAAACGTCTTCGGACAGCGCTAGCTCTTCGGCTTTGAAACGGAGATGAGCACCGCAACCCTAGAGTCGGATTCGACTGGCTTTCGAGCAAGGGAACCTTTACCTTTATGGAAGGATTGAGGCATGTACTTGCTTCTGGAATTCCATAAACTCCCAGAATTCCATGGAATAGTCTACCCCAAAATCATATACATCAGATTAGTTCACAGAATTTGCTTGGACAAGTTCTTCCATTTCTAAGATTGGGCAACTAGCTATTAAAGAAGTATGTAAGAAAATGTGTTTCATCTTCCATGAGGAATCATTTCATAAATATTATCTTCTGATAAGCATAAACTTCAAGTTCTGCAGACATTTATCCTCGATCTAACACTGGCATTTAGGAGCTTTGAGAACAGAAGTAATCAAATTGAGTGTCAATTGTAACAAAGGATAAAAGGACCTTTCCTCTTTTTTTCCTTCTTTTTAATATCATCAGCAATACGAAATCATTTTGACGTAGGGCTCTTGGCAGCTTTGAGAGTCATACTTGAAAAAAGATGTCATTGTTTTGCCACTGGAGGACTGAATTAATAAAAAGAGACACATAAAAGGTATAACCACTAATGGGGGGGGGAGACAACTAGGTTGCTGGTTGCTAGAGTGTCTCCCATTTCTTGGCAGGCAACTCTCAGTCAATTATTATATGCATGCCCAGATCCAAATACACTTGCTGTTTCTTGCCCATGCTCACAGAAGCAGTATAAGAGGCATGGTAAGTACCAGCGGGTATTCCCAGAAACAAATAAAATGAAGCTTTATTAAAAATAAATAAATAAAATTGTGAGGGGGCTGTGCTATGCCGTGCAGCATTTGCATTTCAACAGAGCAGAAAGCATCATTTCACAATTGTGTTTCTCCAGACTCTCTGGAGCACTCTAAAGGCCTATTCTTGTCATTTGATTAATCACTTCATGCTTAATGCCTTTTAAAATACTACTACTTTTCACAAACAAAGATAAATGCACTGCACTTCTGAGCAGGCCTGTGTCCCAAATAGGTTGTTTTTTAAAAAATCTTCTTCCAGCCTTAAACACTATTAAGCCAGTTAACTTTAAAATGGTGGTGCTGCAGTTTTCTGGCAGTAAAATAAAATGTTGGGAGTCAGTGCCCATGAGACAACAGACTGCTACAGGTTTCTCCAACAGCCAGGGGGAAATTAAATCTACTCCAAAGAGGGTTATTAGTCTTCCCAATGGTTTAGGAGTCTGTGCATGCCAAATGTCTAAACCATTCAATAATCCATTAGATTTCTACACTATCCCATCTAGTAGAATTTTACTAAATGTATGCATGGGGGAATGTGGACAGGGAAACCACGCTTAGATTAATAGTTTCTTCAATCTGTATTTCTGTTACTGCAACTGAGACTTCAGACCCAGGGAAAATGCAGTAGAGGAAGTTTGGTAAGCATCTTCTGTGAAGCTGATAGCCTGTTGTCAGCTATGCTGCCATATTGTTTATTAGCCTAGAGTTCGCCTGCCTGACCTGTGTACAAGTTGGTGCCACATTCCTTCCCTCTCGCTTCTCCCCTTGTTATCTCTGACCTTGTATTCCTGCCTGTGTAATGTCTCCACTTTAATTAACCATGAGACTGCAAGAGGGGAACGATGGGCGGTTGCACCCCCTAGCCTACATGTCCCGCAAGTTTAATAAGACTGAATGCTATTGGTCAGGGTGGGACAAAGAGGCTGGAGCAATCTGGCTAGCGCTCTCTACTGGTTGGAGGGGGCCCGAGTGCCTTTTGAGGTTTGGACTGATCACAAAAACTTGGAAGTGTTGAACACCCCCACCCTCAATGCTAAGCAGTTATGGTGGGCTGATTTCTTTGCTAAGTTCTGATTCACACTCCACCATTTCCCGGGCTCAGCAAATTCTTTAGCCGACACACTGTCATGCCTCCTTCAACATGACAGCCAAAGGGAGGAGATATTGGACTCCATGTTCACACCCTCGCAACTGGGTGGGGCGATGGCGACTCGGAACCATGCGGGCTCCTCCCCCCTGGCTCAGCAATCTGGGTTCACCCCCTCCCCTCCTGGTCAAGTGGGTGGGATGCCTTGGAATGCCAGATTTGCCTCCGCCTTCACGGATGATTACAGAGTGGACGTGGAACGGGAAGGGGGGTTGGAACTGAAAGCAGATGGCTGCTGGTACCGTGGCACTAAACAATTCATCCCTACAACGTTGTGGGGGGAAGTGTTGGCGGTGGACAGGTACAAAGCCATAGACTCCACCCTCCAAACCAACTATTCCCTTCTGGGGAACCACCATTGCCAATCTCCAGGTGAGGACTGGAGATCACTCAAAATTACAACTGTTCTTTAGGAAGCAGAGAACAGTTCCTCTGGAGAAAATGGTGGACTCAGTGTCATTATACCCTGCTGAGGTCGCCACAGCAAATTGACACTGAGTGTCCAAGGCTGGGGCACCCACCCAGAGCCTCTTTCTAGAGGCCATTGTATTTATTTCCACAATGGGCCTTTTTCCTAGTTGTGTATATTGTATTTTTATCAAATTTGATGTAACCCACCCTGAGCCTGCCATGGGGGAAGGATGGGTTATAAGTCAAATAAAACGTGTGTGTGTGTGTGTGTGTGTAGCACAGAAAAATATTCTGATCAATATTGCTCAGCTACAGATTGAGTGTCATTATATTTTTGCAGTCCTTTTCCTCCTAACAACACTGGGGTCCTCATATTGTCAATTAAATTTAGCTATAAGATAAAGTCGCTGAGGGCAAATGAAACTAATTCAGCAAGCTAGGGATGTCTATTCAGGAAATACTGCCCTCATTCTGAATTAGCTTCACTGGTTTCAGTGAGACTTTCAATTGGTCCTCAACAGCTCACTGATAGTTGATGCTGAGTTTTAAGGCATGTAAGTTTCATAGAGAGATCAGGCCAGAAGATATGTTCATTCCAAATGGAATCTTTTAGTCCTACCCACATTTCGGAGAACTCTGCACACAAACCATTCTGTGAAATGTATTTAAGGATGCATATGCTCTGCAAACTGGAGGATGTGATACTGCAGTATGTGAAATATTCTCTAGGGATAACAGCATAGTTGTGGCATCTCTGGCCCAAACTCCTTTGCTAAATACATGTAAAAATTAAGCATCTTTCAGATCTGACCTTCATCTGGTCTATCCAAGTAAATTTTCCTGCCCCGTCTCCTGGTGAGAATTAGAGGTTTCGGTCCAGTGTGGATTGACTCTAGGTCATTTCTAGCTGCTGGCACTTCACTAATGCATGCCATCTGATATTCTTGTGCACAATTGGGGGAAGACTTCCTGTTTCCATGGAAACATGCCTTTTCCTTCCTGAGCTCCGCATTGTAGGACGATGTCATTAGGTAAGACTTGGGACCATAGACTAAAATAATGTCTCAAAAAACAGAACCAAGACAACACAGAATAAGAAACAAGGAAGAAGTACTTACAGGAAACTCACTCAAACATTTTTTTTAATTTTAAGTATTTCTTCCACTCTCAAAAAAAGAATGGGTTGCCTCTTACAGTTCCATGCACAAGCAGAAGGCGCTTGCCGAAGAGGGCCTTCTTCAGCAGTCCTTTCCATGCCACACAGCCCCTCCATGGGGCGAGGGGGGGTTTGAAGATCCTTGTAAGCAAACTTACCACAGCAGTGAAAAGGGAGAATTTGCTAATACAGGAAGCTTGCTGTAAATTCCAAATACCCAGAAATCACCAAGCAGCCCTTTGCATGACTCAGAACCCCTTGTAAGCAAGCATACCATAGCACAATGAAGAGGGAGGAGGAGGAGGAGTTTGGATTTATGCCCCACCTTTCACTCGGAGTCTCATAGTGGCTTACAAATTCCTTTCCCTTCTCCTCCCCACAACAGGCACCCTGTGAGGTAGGGGGGGCTGAGAGAGCTCTGACAGAACTGTTCTTGAGAGAACAGCTCTGACAGAACTATGGCTTGTCCAAGGTCATCCAGCAGCTGCAAGTGGAGGAGTGGGGAATCAAACCCGGTTCTCCCAGATTAGAAACCATGCACTTAACCACTATACCAAACTAGCTAGCAGAGGAAACTTGGTTTTGAGATTTGTTGCAATCACTTAAGACTGGGGGTGAGTGAGATCCGGTTGCAGCGTGGCAAAAACAGATGCGCCTCCCAGCATGCCTGCTTCTTTGATCTTTCCAAGAGGTCTCTGGACTGTCAAACATCATCCAAGACCCCTCTGCCCACTCGGGGAGGGAGAGCAGAGCAAGAGGCTTGATTCGGGGGGGGCAGTGCAGCAGCTGCGCACGGGTGAGAGCCCTGGATCCCTCCAACACAGAGATCGAGAGGACACTCATGGCGACATGGGCTTTCAGCTGTTGCTTCCCGAGCCGGAGGTGGAGTAGAAACCCAGCCGAAATCAATGACAACTAGACCATGAGTAACAACAAATGCTCTAATCTAGATATAATGTCTTCAAGAGACTCACATTAAAAAGATGATAAAAAATACATCCAAGCTAAAAATGTGGTAAAACCTTTATGGCATCAGACAAAAAAAAAGGGGGTGTGTGTAGTGACATATGTAAAGGAACATCTTCAACCTGAGTTGATTTATGCCTCACAAAATGGCTGAATTTTAATGGTTCAACTGCAAAGACAAACTTAGAAGTCTTTACTAGTAAATATTTATGCTCCTAACCAACACAAAGAAAATTTTTATAAAACATTACAAGACTTGATTTCCAAACAAGATTTCCAAGAAATTTGTATAATTGGGGACTTTAATGCAGTTTTTGATAGAAAAGAAGATATAAAAACTACAAAGGGAAATCAGAAATGAAGAAAAGGAAATGAACTCCCTCCAGCCTTTTACCAACTAATAGAAGGATATAACTGTATAGATACATAGAAAGTAAGAAACCCTTTGAAGCAAGAATATACCTTTTACTCGGCAAGGCACAACTTTTGGTCAAGAATAGATATGTGTTGAATGTCAGCTACCATGGCAATGAAATTTTAGAAGTGAAAATTCAACCCTTAACATTTGCAGATCATAACCTGATTATGCTGGAGCTCCAAGATACTCCCAAAAGAAATAGATGGACTTTAAACACAGTCATTTAAAAAACCCAGAGATTTATTTAAAAAATCTAAAAAAGAATTTCAATTCTTTTTTGAAAAGAACGTATACCTGGATATGTCTAAAAATATAGTATGGGATGCCTTTAAAGCATTTGCAAGAGGATGGATGATAAAAGAATCAGCAAACTTTAGGAAAGAAAGACAAGAAAAATACTTACATTTAAAGAAAATAATAAAAGAACAAGAAGAAAAAATAAAACAAGAACCAACTAGTGAACAGAGGAAGATTAAGCTTAAGCTTTTGCAGCATCAAATGAACAACTCTTTAACCCAAAAATTAGCAAAAAAAAAAATGATGTGTGTGTCAAATCCTTCAATAATTCAGCATCAATAGCAGGTCTTTAAACAGGTTCAGCTTTATTGATCAGAGCAAGGTGAAGTTGACTTACACTCTTTGAGTCAGGGATGAGGCATACAAAATGGCAATAGTAATTATAGTGGGTTCATACAATACCCCCTGACACCTAGAGGCCAATAAGCAATTAGTGAGGAGCGCGGGGAACTGTTCAACGGCTCAGGGGTGAGCGGGAGGAATGGAGGCTTTGCGCCGAGGCGATGCACGTTCAAGACCAACAGGCAGATAAGGAGCAGAAGTGAAACACAGCTGCAAAGCATTACACATTCCAGAGACGGGGAAGAAACCCCATGGCGGGACGACCCGACATCCCGCTCCCCCAAGGCCCTTCCCCAAGCTTTCCAGGGAAGCGAGAATGGAAGAGGCAGACCAAGCAAGGGGCCCACACGTCAGATGCCTTAACCCATTCCCTGTGTTCAGGACCAAAATCAACCCGTTCAAATACAACGACAATTGACTCTGTCCAAAAGGCAAAAAACTTTTTGAAAAAACAATTGGGCATAGATAAAGACAAGGACCCTAATCTGGAAGAAGGAGAGGAACCCAGTGAGGAAGAAGCAGATAATTCTTTAAGTGATTCCAGCAGTTTAATGTCAGAATCTGAAAAAGGAGCAGCAGTGTCCAAAACTTCAAAAGTGAAGAAGAAGCCCAAGAGATAAACGTTCCCCCCCCGATTACAATATTACTTGACTTAAGCGTAAATAAGATTTAATTTATAGAAGTTTGATCTCTCTGCTTTTATAATTCTATGTTTATCATAATACCAATATTATTGCAGGAATGATGTAGGCATGTGTCAGCTTACAAATATTTTTGTCATAAGTTAGTGATAGGTTTTCCCCTGTACCCTTACCTTTAGAATGTAGGATATAGTTTATAAAACAAATTTTAAAAATATTATAAAATGTGGTTGACCATCCACCAGTATGGGAGGGGGTTGGGCCTGACGTTCGGCCCTGGATCTTTCCTGAGGAGAGAAAAGTGAAACACAGGATAGACATGTTTAAATGACTTTGGAAGGTCACGTTCAACAGTGACATCATTGATTTTCCGCACGACAGCAAAAGGATCTATGAATTTCCAACCTAATTTATGGCTAGGTTGTAAGAGTCTCAAGTTCTTAGTGGAGACATACACCCTGTCTCCAACCTGTATGTCCCAAGCCGGGAGATGTTTACAGTCTGCCTGGGCTTTGTAGGCAGCCTTGGCCTTGTATAAAGTTTGTTGCAGGAGTGGCCAGGCATCCTTAACCCGGTGCCACCAGTCGTCTATGCCCCCCTCCCCCGGAGTGTCCATGGGCAACCAGGGAAGGGGCAAGCCTTCATAGCCATGCACCGCTTGGAAAGGAGAGACCCCTGTGGACGAATGTACAGCATTGTTGTAACAATATTCTGCGTACAGGAGCAACTGAGTTCAGTCATCCTGTTGAAAATTAGTGAAGCAACGCAAGAGTTGTTCAAGGGTCTGATTAACCAGTTTGGTCTGGCCATCAGTCTCTGGGTGGTATGTGCTGCTGAGGGCCTGTTCAACTCCAAGGAACTTCAGCAATTCACCCCAGAACTTAGCCCCGAATTGAGATCCCCTGTCGGAGACCACCTTCTTCAGGATTGAATGGAGTTTGACAATGTTATGCATAAACAACTCGGCCAATCATTTGGCAGTAGGCACTTGCTTCCGAGGGAAAAAATGTGCTTGCTTAGAAAACATGTCTACAACCATCCAAATAGCCGTCTTTCCCCTGCTAGGGGGCAAATCTGTGATGAAGTCCATAGACACAACTTCCCACAGCCGGTTAGGTGTTGGCAGTGGTTGCAATAGTCCTGGAGGCTTACCCAGACAGGGTTTACACATGAGATAAGTGAGGCAGGACTGTACATACAAAGAAATGTCTTTTCTCATGCCCGCCCACCAGAACTGCAGTTGTAAAAGATGCAATGTATTTAGGAAGCTCAGATGACCCGCTAGTTTAGATCCATGAACTGTTGCCATCACTGGCCGCATAGGGTCCTGGGGACGAAGAGGCAATGGTCTTTATACCAGCAACCAACTTGCCTCTTTTCCAGACCCCCATCCAACTCAATTTCCGAGCGATCAGAGTCAGAAAAGGTGGAGGCAAATTCTGTGGACCAGTCCCTCCCTCCTGCATCCATTTCCATTTTTGCCTTACTACATGTGACGACTGCCCCACCCAGTTGGGTGGGAGTGATCATTGAATCTACCACTCCCTCCCTTTGACTGTCGTGTTGTGGGAGGCGCGAGAGGGTGTTAGCTAGAGAGTTTGCCTTTCCCGGGAAGTGGTGAAGTGTGAATTGAAACTTTGAAATCAGCCCACATCAGCTGTTTGGCGTTAAGGTTACGGGGCATGCAAAGGACTTCGAGGTTTTTATGATCAGTCCAAACCTCAAACGGCACCCTTGCCCACTCCAACCAATGTTTCCAAGTAGACAGGGCGAACCAGATGGCTCCAGCCTCCTTGTCCCGAACAGCCCAATTGTGCTTAGCGGCATTAAACTTCCACGAGACATAAGCAAAGGGGTGCAGTTTACCATCCTTCCCTTCTTGCAAGATAGCCCCTCCCATGGCCATGTCAGATGCGTCCACCTGCACAATGAACTTTTTGTTTTCATCCGGATGGGCCAACACCGGTTCAGAAGTGAACAAGGATTTAAGATTGTCAAAAGCCACCTGGCATTCAGAGGTTCACAGTAGCCAAGCACTGGGTTTGGTGCTATCCGGTCCCTTGTCCTTAGTTTTGAGCAAATCAGTGAGGGAGAGGCTGACCTGGGCGAAATTTGCGATAAAATTTTGATAGAAATTCAAAAATCCGAGGAAAGATTGGAGTTGCCTCCTGGTGAAAGGGGCTTTCCACCCCATGACAATCCCGCACTTTCGCCAGATCCATTTCCAAACCCCTAGGGTATATGCGGTAGCCCAGAAAGTCTATTTCCTCCTTGTGTAACTCGCATTTGGACATCTTAGCAAACAGCTTATGTTTGTACTAAGTCTGAAGAACTTCCCTCACCAGCTTAATGTGTGACTGTTCATCTGGAGAGTACAGTAAGATGTCATCCAAGTAAACAAGGGCCCCTCTGAACAAGTGCTTGTGCAACACTTCATTGATAAGGTTCATGGATACCCCAGGGGCCCCCTGAAGACCGAACGGCATGACTCAATATTTGAACTGCCCCAGCAGGGTATTGAAAGCAGTCTTATATTCATCCCCCTCCCTTATGCACACCTGGAAGTACACATCCCTCAGATCCAGTTTGGAAAATATTTTTCCTTTTGCCACCTCAGCCAGGAGATCCTTTATTAGGGGGAGTGGGTAAGCGTTTGTGGTCGAGACTGCATTCAGACCTCTGTAATCCATGCAAGGGTGGAGACCCCCGTCCTTATTTTTTTTTTTAATAACACGGGAGCGGCAAATGGGGAGGAGGCGGGGTGTATAAAACCCTGGGATAAGTTTTTATCAATAAACTTTATCAGCTCCTCTTTCTCTGTGGGGCTCATGGCATACAGCTTACCCTTGGGTAACTTTTGCCTGGGCAGTAACTCAGTGGCACAGTCCATGTTGTGATGCGGGGGCAACTCGTCAGCCTTCTCCTCCTCAAACACCCTGCCCAAGTCCCGATAAGCTGGGAGGGTGACCTGAAGCTCCTCCGTTGCCAGGCACACCTGTACCGGCTCGTCAGGAGGAGTAGGACCCCAAGTTTTTTCTTCCCCATATCCTTAGGCAGAGCAGATGCTCCCACGGCCCCATGGCAATCAGTGGCGAAATGCCCGGCCTCTCCTCAACAGAGGCACAGCCCTTGCTTCATGCTCATCTCTCGGGTGCCATCCTTCAGTTTTGGGTCCTTCAGCTTCACTCCTGTGGACACCATCCAGGGTGCTGGGCAGGCCCGTCTATCTTGATTATCTGGAGCTGGGCTTCTGCATCGGCAGCCTCTCACACCCATGCGTTGAAGGAGATGGGGTGCATGCTCTGCAAGATGGTTTCACAGATTTCTGGGTGGAGCCCCACTCGGTATTGCTCTTCAAGCACCTCATCTGGCCACCGCTGCACTCTCGAATTCTTCTGTGAAATGAAAGACTATTAAAATTAGAAAGCAATGATTTGTTACTGGGATGGCATGCCTTTTTATGGTATGGGAAAATGGCTTCCCATGAATATTTTAAGCAACATTGGCTTAGAGCTGAATTAATGAAAGGCTGGAAACCAGTTTTAAAGCAATTTTATTCCAAGACATTGAGACTGATAGCACCCTTTAGAAGCTTTTACAAACCCGAAGGTATATATCAAGAAGACCAGACAAAATGATACATGGATTTATTAGATTTACAAATTAATTTGAAGCCAATATCCAACTTATCCTGGTGGCAAAAGGCCCAAATTGAGTCCAGATATATTAAAGATAAAACTATAAGATTTAATGAAAATTTGTTAGAAATAGAAAAAAATATTGATGTATGTTGACCAGAATTTTATTTTAAAAATGTATGTTTTGTTGTTAGACTACAAGATGCATGATGAAACTGTTAAGAAGGTCATGATTCACTGGGCATGGAATCATATTATTGAATTAGATCACTGGTCACAGATATGGGGGGGAACATAAAAATTACAAAAGCAATTCCATATAAAAATATTTATAAAATGTTTTACAGATGGTATGTTACACCTGAGAAAATGTAAACATTTTTATATTCATTCCCCCCATAAATGTTTGTATGTTTGTTTGTTTTATATGTATCAGTATAGTAAAAAAATATATAAAAAAAAGACTGGGGGTGAGTGGTTTTGCATAATCTCTCTTTCCTCTCTGCAGTTCCTGATCTCTACAGAGAGCTTTGAGGCATCTAGGGGACTTCTGAGAGGAGGGGGAAAGCAAGGAAGATCCTCTTGCTTGACTGCTATTTGTACTTGTGATTACAGATATGATCCAAGAAGTTCAAAGGTTCTAATAAACCTAACAATGCATTTGTCAGCAAAGTATTGATTTTATTTAAATCCACATAATATGTCTGCCTCTAATTCTGTAAAAAAATGTCCTGGTGATCTGTGAAGATGTACATTTGCAACACAGTTTTCAAACAGGCAGGATACAATGAATGGTTATGATCAACAGAATACATTGATTTCTGGATATTTGGAATCATGCCTCCTTCTAAGGCTCCCACTGATTAATGGAAAAGTTCTGCTGACTTTGATAGTCTCTGTGCAACAAAAGCTACCGAGCTATCATGTTGCCAACAGCTCTCAAAACAGTCATTTCTGGAATCTGAGCCTCAGTCAATCTACAGTTAGCGGTGCAGGTGGTTAAGAAATTAGAAAATCTGTTTTGCAGAGAACAGCTTTCCCGATATTTGCATCCACATTTTTAAGACCAAATATCATAGCTATGCAAGGAGTGTGTGAGTGAATGTTATGTATATGCCTAATTTAGGATGGCATTTGATATATGTTAACTTTAATAGGATATGAAAAGTTGTTTTCCCCACATAACTCTTATTTTCTTGATGTCCTTTGACATTTAATAACAATGGGGGGAGAGAACATGCATGTTCAAACAGACAGGATATGATGAATGGTTAAGATCAACAGATCAATAGATGCTGTTGCATTATACCAAAGCTATGAGGGTATGAGCCTCATCAGCAGTCTGGATGGGAGACTCCTAGGAACCCCATACAAGAGCAGGATATACATATAATGAACAAATTTTCTTACATTTCTCAGAGGTGTTCACAATGCATTCAAAAGTGGAACAAGTGGCCACTCTCATTCAGCTATAGAAGTTTAATCTTTATCCAAGCTGTAGTGGTCCACCCTTATGGTACTCTAGCTGGAGAGGTGGAGAAAAATAGGGACAAAGTCAAGTTCCTTCCTGGAAACAGTAGACACACATGATCTTTGGCCTTTTTTGGATGCAACTCCCTGAAAAGTTAGAAAACCCCTGTAGGGTTAAGATTATTCTGGCAAAATATATATAGCTCTGTAGGTCATATCTATATATATAAAAGAAAGTCCCCTCACCATAAAATCAATGCCCAGGTAAAACCCCTGGACCTAGAAACACCAAATTCGGGGAAAGCACTCCTTTTTTGTTGTTCAGTCGCACAGTCGAGTCTGACTCTTCGTGACCCCATGGACCAGATCACACCAGGCCTTCCTGTCTTCTGCCGTCCTCTGAAGTTTGCTCAATTTCATGTTTGTTGCATCTATGACACTGTCTAACCATCTCATCCTTTGCCATCCCCGTCTTCTTTGACCTTCAATCACTCCTACCATGACGTAGATGCTCACTAAGAAGGGATTTTTAGAAATTCAACCCCTAAGTGGGTCAAAAGGGGTAAAATGTGCTCCCCATTGATTCCTATGTGGCTGCCAGACTGCTGCCTCCTTGCATCCCCCACTCTCTGATTGGTCAGCTGCAGAGATCAGTGTTCTGAGGTAAAAAAAAAAACAACCAGTTACAGGAGACTGCACAGAGCTAATGACAGTTGAGGAAATCAGAAGTGGCCAAGCGCCTGTGAGGTGAAGCAAAGCTACTGGCCCAGCCTCCCTATGGCTTCAAACATGCTCCCCCCCACACCTGACAGGCAGTTGTCTGTCAGGTGCAGCAGCAGTTACAGGGTACTTAAAGCCATGAGGGAGCCCACCCTAGCAGTAACGCCTTAGTGATCCTGCCAGCCTCGCCTCCACAGTGGCTTCCAATACTCCTCCCCCTCCTACACTGGACAGGCAGCTGCCTGTCAGGTGTAGGAGAGGATGTGGGATGCTTACAGCCACCGGGGAGGTTTTCTCAGCAAGATTGTCTTAGCCCTGCTGCTGGCCCAGCCTCCCCGATGCCTTTAAACATAATCCCCCTCAGCACTAGACAGGTGGGTGTCTATCAGGTGTAGGAGCAGGACCAGGGTACTTTAATCCATCAGGGATGCCGCCCCAGCAGGATCACCTTAGCAATGCTGCTGGCCCAGCCTCTCTGATAGCTTCCAACACAATCCCTCCACCTCCTACACTTAACAGGAGGTTGTCTGTCAGGTACAGCAGTGGTTGCAGGGTGCTTAAATCCATGAGGGAACCCGCACCAGCAGTCTACAAAGAGGTCCTCCAGAAGAGAGGAAAAAAGTACATATGTCTCACTTCATTTTTTACACTACAATATTCTCAATTAGAATTCCTACAACAAATGTTACATTTTAAACTTTACATCATCAGTATTATAACTGAATTTACGGAAGTTAAATACTGTAGCAAAGCATGGGTATCAGGCTAGTCTGTATATATAAAAGAAAGTCCTCTCACTGTAAAATCAACACCCAGGCCAAACTCCTGGACCTAGAAACATGAAATTTGGGAAAAGCGCTCCTGCTATGATGTAGATGCTCACTAAGAAGGGGTTTTTAGAAATTCGACCCCTAAGTCGGTCAAAAGGGGTAAAATGTACTTCTCCCATTGATTCCTATGTGGCTGCCAGGCTGCTGCTTCCTTGCAGCCCCTCACTCTCTGATTGGTCAGCTGCAGATCTCAGTGTTCTAAGGTTAAAAAACCCAACCCAACCGGTTATAGGAGACTACACAGAGCTAATGGCAGTTGAGGAAATCAAAAAGGGCCAACAACCACCTGTGAGGTGCAGTAATGCTGCTGGCCCAGTTTCTCTGATGGTTTCCAACACACTCCCCCCACCTCCTAATCGAACAGGCGGTTGTCTGTCAGGTGCAGCAGTGGTTGCAGGGTGTTTAAAGCCACGAGGGAGCCCGCCCCAGCAGTAATACCTTAGTGATCCTACCAGCCCTGCCTCCACAGTGGCTTCTAATACTCCTCTCCCTTCCCCCTCCTACACTGGACAGACAGCTGCCTGCCAGGTGTAGGAGAGGAGGTGGGATGCTTACAGCCCCCGGTGAGGTTTGCTCAGCAGGATTTTCTTAGCCCTGCTGCTGGCCCAGCCTTCCCGATGCCTTTAAATACCATCCCCCAGAACACCAGACAGGTGGGTGTCTGTCAGGTGTAGGAGCAGGGCCAGAGTTCTTTAATCCATAAGGGACGCCACCCCAGCAGGAACACCTTAGTGATGCTGCTGGCCCAGCTTAGCCACACTCACACCCACAATGGAAATATACCCCAAATTTGTAGAAACCTGCTTTCCTTTATTAGGTTATTTAACTTCTCACAATGTGGGTTCTAGAAAATCGGTTCATATGAACTTGCTCGGATGGTGTTTTGAATATGTAGGTATGTCCCAGTTCTAAAATGTAACATAAATGAGAAGCATTTTTGTAAAAAAAAAAGGGGGGTATGCCCTCCCCCCCAAATTCAATGCCCATGCCAAACCCCTGTACCAAGAATCCCAAAATAAGGGGACTGCATTCCTACCATGATGTCAATCCCCCCCTCCCATGAAGAGATTTCTAAGAAGCATGACCTGTAAGGGGGTAAAAAAGGGGCAAAATGCGTTCCCCCAATTATTTTCCATGTTCCTGTAAGGCTGCTGCCTCCTTGCCCACCCCCTTTCTCAATTGGTCAATTGTGGCCCCGGTCACACGGGAGGTTTTGGGCCAGAAGAGGGACGGATCGGGGGTGCAGCAAATAGGCGCGATCAAACCGCAACATCTGGGAAGCGGCGCGCACCCGTCCCCAATCCATCCCCACAACCCAGTAACGTGGAGCAAAAAAGAACCTAGTAAAGAGAAGGACTTACCTGAAACGCCGCAGCAAGTGTGGCCGTGGGATCGCCGGCGTGTCCGCTGTCAGGAGCATTCGAGGCTCCTGGCCGAACTGCCCATGTGCACACATGCGCAGCCAGCTGCCTCGGTCTCCCGTCAGTGGCTTCCTCCCTGGCATCTGATCGTGACTGGGAGCAACTGCGCGGAGGCTCAGGGGATCTGTGTGATCCCGCCGCTGAATATCTCTTTTGGTGCAGCGGTAAATAGCCGCACTTTGGCCGTGCTTTTTACCGCCGTGTGGCAGGGATCTGTGTAGTTCAGAGTTCTGAGGTAAAACCTGCCTACTTTGCACCTCCCTCTCCCTGATTGCTCAGCTGTGGACCTCAATGTTCTGAGATGAAAACACAGTTAGAAGAGACTGCAGACAATTGAGGACAGTTACAGAAAGCAGCTATTCAAGACTCCTGAATAGATACTTTTCAAAAAAGTCAGCATGGCAATTGAATTAATGAATGTTTATTGGGAGATAGTAAAGGACATTTCTAGGAGCCATTTCGATGTGTGTCTCCTTCATGAACCTAAAGAAATGTCCACCACATCACTACTCCCTCACACCAACTTCCCCTCACACCTCTCACCTCTTACTTCCCCCAAGAAAGCTCCTGGCAAACGTCGAGCCAGATACACCAACGCTACAAGGAGGAGGCAACTTAGGAATGCGGCAAAGACATTTGCACATAGTACTCCTGTGGGGCACTGAGCTGCACAGGCCAACTACCAGCAAGATCACCCTGAGGCGCTCAGAACAACACAGTCTCCATATGAACAAAACAATCCAGCAACACAAGTACCGCCATGTGGTCTACAGAGAGGTCCTTCAGCAGAGAGAAAAAAAGTACGTATGTCATATCATCAGTATTATAACTGGATTTATGGAACTTAAATACCATAGCGAAGCACGGACAGCAGGCTAGTAAATACATAAAACCACAAACAAGAATAACAAATAACAAAATCCATTAAAACTTTGGATAGAGTGATGCGATTTTTTATCTATAAGCCTGAACTAAAAAGTAGGGGAAGATTTTGTTAGTATTTTCCCTCCCTCCTTTCTGTAGATCTGTTTGACTGCTTGTTTGAGGGGAAGTCATTTTCCCATCAAAAATTGGGGGGGGGGGTGCTGCCAAGAGAAAGCACTTTGGTAACCCATGCTTCCCCCGTACTTTTAGGAAGCAGCTTTATTGTGAGCATCTTTGTTGTCTGATTTCCTGCAACACATTTTCTTATTTGAAAAATACTAATAACAGTGACATTGGCCAAAAAAAACCCCAACACACACACACCCAATCAATTGTGATGATATCACTGAGGGCAAGCAAAGCTTATTCAGAATGAGAGCAACCAGGAAGTTCTCATGGGCAATTCCTTCTATTTGCCATTAGTGACATCATGACAGAGGCATATCTAGTTGGTTGTATGATGTCATTGCTTATTAGCATGAAGTTCCAACAAAAACTAATGCCAAAACTACTGCCAGGCAGGGCTGTGAACAGCAGCAATCCAGTGGGGGAAAGTAGGACTGCCAACTCCAGGTTGGGAAATTCCTGGAGAGTTGGGGGTGGATCCTGGGGAAGGACCTCTGCAGGAGAAAATGCCATAGAGTCCACCATCCAAAGAAGCTATTTTCTCCAGGGTACTACTGATCCCTGTTGTCTGGAGATCGGTCGTAATTCCGGGAGGTCTCCAACCCCCATCTGGAGGTTGGCAACCCTGGTGGAAAAGTTATGTTTTTTTGGTCTTTGGGGACATATTTAGACTCATCCAAAGATCTGTTTACTGGAGAACATTCAGCTCAGCTCTCATTCCCTAGATACCTAGCTTTAGTGCATGTGGAAAGCTCTCCTACAAATCCCTCCAGCAGTACACCATTCAGTGTGGCCCTATGGAGATCAGCTTAACTGGCAGTATTTCAGGGAACAAAAAACGGGTTCAGAAAAAGATAAGAAGCCAACAAAACAGCTTGTGCAATGTCTGTATATACCATTCTACCAACCCCCAAGAGCACATTAAAAACATGTCATTTTTAGTGAACACAAAGCAAAAATAACAATGGGTGCTGAGATTGCCAAATATCTTCAGCATGGAATGCATCTAATTACTCTTGTTTCTGGTCTTCCTTTCCAAAAAAAACTCTATCACTCAGCCGACAGATGCAAAGAACTCCACAAAGTAAACCCTCCAGATTCCATAGAACTCCAGTGAGAGATACATATCATACCAAGGATGCAAAGAACGCTTGTTATTTCAGTTTGGTCTTTGCATCTATTAACAACCTTTATTATGTTTATGCTAATTTGCTGCTCACCCTCTACTTATATGTATGAACTGGTAACTTGCATTTCAATGTATCTGAAGAAGTGTGCCTGCACAACGAAAGCTTATACCTTGAATAAAACTTTGTTGGTCTTAAAAGTGTCCCTGGACTCGAATTTTGTTTTACAGAAACTACCGTTAGCTTCAAAGAATGTACCTTATTACCAAGGCATGGTCTGTTCATGACCCTGTATCACACAAAACAATTTATGCAGGGAAGTCTGTAGAAGTGGCTATAGGTGCAAAGCTGCTCAGCACGGTGTCCAATTCTAACTTCCAGCAAAACTTCAAGGTGCTCAAGTTGCATGTCAACTAGCAGTTTGGTCATAGTAAGTTCAAGTGTCAATTTCATTTCTTTGCAAACTTCTCAGCATCCCCAGTCATAATTCCGCTGAACTCCATGAGAAGGACAACCCAGAGATCTATAGAGCTATACTGCAAAGGTGTTGCCAGCAAGGGCATGTGACTGTTTGCCCTGTCTGAGCCATTGACTTGCTGCCTTGCTGCCATTCAAAATTTAGAGTGTCAGAGTGGAAACATTAAAAGTGAAACATCAATGGAAGATGGGAAAGTGTCTCGTGGCACCTTAAAACTAATAGACTTATTGAAGGTATGTGTAATAAAATGAATAGACTTTTGCAGACTAATAGACTTTTAAAACTAATAGACTTTTGCAGAATCCAACCTCGTTCATCAGATCAGATACTCAGTGATGGATATTTTATTTCAGAGTCTACTAGACTGGTACTTGAATTTGCAGGGGAGGAAAAATTGTTCATTACATCTATAAATTACATGTAACAGAAACTTCTGTGTTTCATCAGAAAATAAGTCTGCTCCAGAATCACCCCTTATTTATAGAATATCAGCCTGGAAATTACTCTCTCTGTTATTTTGATCATGTCTGTGGAACTCATGTCAGAACAACCTGTACCACTTAATAGCCAGATGCTGGAAAAATCGAACCCTAGTTCAAGACATATCTCATTTCTGATGCACATTGTTCAAAATGTACATTGTTCAAAATGCATCAAAGCCACAGAGCCCTGTCACACTGATGACTCCCTTTGTTCTGGTTGGGGGTGGGGGGGTTGATTTGTTCCTGTAGCAAAAGCAGTGGTTGCTGTTTGTTTGGTATTCCACTCATTCTGGTACTGAGCTTGATAGACCCAAGGGCTTTTCCCCCCTTTGTAGATGGCTGTAAAATAGGCAGGTAATGCTGCAGACTGTGGAAGGATGGCAACAGATGCTACACATACCTTCCCAGTGATCGGCAGCATCTGCTGTGCCATTGTAATGTGTACCACAATAGAGAGAGACACAGAGCAAGTCAAACCAGGCAAAATGCACAGAGACCAGGTCAAAACAGGAGAAATCAGTGATAAAGATGGAATCTGAGATCTGGGGATAACATTGTTAATATTCTATGGGTGCAATTTAGAAAGTGGAGAAAACTAATCTCTGCCCAGCTGCTATTTGCTGTGGTACGGGGAAGAAAAGACAGGCAAAATCTCACTCATGCATAAACCAAAATGGAATGCATGGGCAAAGGGAAGCCTTAGTCATTCATTCTCAAGGCAAAAGAGACCCCAGCATTTACTGATTAACTTGCTAACTGACAGCAAGTGGGGTTTTTTTTCCAGTTGGGAAAGGCAAAATGATAAATGCTCGATGCCACATGCTTTGGGGAAGACACGGAGCCTAGAAGAACAAATGGACTGTAGAGCAGAAGGGGACAGAGGCCCTGCTAGTTGTTCACCAGAGCAATTTCTCAGGCTATTCTGCCAATCAGAAAAAGAACTGGGCATAAGGGAATTCTCTCCTGTAAAGATTAGATTTTTGTCAGGCCCTCTTAAAATGTCATTGTGTCTCCCATTGTTCTGTGGTGCTGATGTTCCACTATTCAGAGAAAAGGCTAGTGATGAATGTTGCCCTGACCTAACAGCAGTGAGGCCTCCAGGCCTTGACCCAGGCAGGTTGCAATTAGCCAAAATTAGACATCTGTGTCCATGGCTTGTCTTCCTTTAAACACCTAACAGTGTGAAAGCAACAGCCCTTTTCTCTTAAGCTACTGTCTCCCAAGGCTTAATGCCTGAGACACACCCTTCTCCAGAGGAGCTCCTTACAGTGTTGTTTTTGACCCTTCAGAACAAGAGCAATCATTAAAAGAAATTTAGCGGCTGCATTATCACCACAGGCAGTTCTTAACTCATTAGCTTTTAAAGCTGTGGGACAAAAAGTGAAAAGGTGAGGAGGGGAAGGCAGCGAGGGAGGGAGCCACCTCTGCTTAAACACTGTGCCTTTTAGTTGTTTTAATGAGTTGTGTCTCTCTCATTTTAAATATGGATCCTTTATTGTATTGGGCATCACTCTGAGTATTCCTTTCAAGCCAGCTAAACGAAATTAGCGATTGTACACATCATATGTCGTAATAATGATGATGAATAAATGCCTAGATACAGGATGATAATCTTTGGGGCTCATCTGCTTAAGGTAAGGCCCAAGTATCATTTCTCTGGGCCCAGGACAACTTGACACACACACACTACTGCATCCTTCTCCATACATACAATACCATGAGCCTTGAAAGAAAAAAATATTTTATATTTCTGAAATAACATAAATAGATATGATCATTGGCTTGCTGCCCAGACAGCCCCCTTGGAACCCCGAGGCTCTGGTAAAGTGCACCTGATTCACCCTCCTTCTCCCATACTTGAGCACAGTCTATGGGATGATTTTGATGCCAATTTCAGTAAGTTGACTGTTGCTTTTCTGTTTTGCCAGATCTGTCATGGAGAAACAAATTTTAAAATGGAGGAAGTTAACATAGAGCCAGTTTCAGAGGCCGAGTTGACTTCCCCCTGGTTGTGAAGTCTCAAAAATGGGCTATTTATACCGACAAGATGCAACATCCTCTCTTGAAGATGCACACTTTAGCATTTTTGGCAAGCTGCAAACATGAGTTTGTCCTGAACTACAGCATTAATAATTCACTCTACAGTGCAATCTCTCAACATGAACTTCAAGCAAAGCTGCCCTGAATCCCCTTTCACTTTGTCTCATAAAATGGTGTCAAAATAAAAGGAAAATTCCCAGGGGAAGGAAAGAACCTGCACTTGGAAGGTCAAAACTGTATTAACTTGGGAGAGAAAATCCAGATAATAGCTTTTTGTAATATTTGTCATTATTCCTCCTCACATCCCATTGGTTGAAAGATTATTTTTGTCAGATGGGAACTAAAGTCTACCAGGTTAAAAAAAAACACAATAGTTGAGGTGAGATTGGGTTTAACTAAAGCACAATGTTTTTATTTCTTAATTTATTTAAAACATTTCTATGCTGCCTTTCCACCCAAGGTGGTAAACATCAAAACATTAAAAGATTTAAAAGGATAGATAGATAGATAGATAGATAGATAGATAGATAGATAGATAGATAGATAGATAGATATAGATATAGATATAGATATAGATATAGATATAGATATAGATATATAGATATATAAACCCATAAACACACCATCACAACCAGAGAGGAGGGCCAATAAAAGCAATCGGTGTAATAGAGTCCATTTGTCTAGCTAAGACAAAAATGTGTGAGCCAGAGGCTAAAGAACTGTGAGCTAGCGCACACTAACTCAGCTTAGAGGGAACACTGGGAGCCAGGTCCAAGAACTTGAGGACAGTTGAGGACATCTGGATCTCTCTTGGGCTGGGGACCACCAGGAGGTTCTTATTACTAGAGCATAATGCTCTTCCAGGGACATATTGAGGGAGGCTCCCTTTCACTCCGCATCTTCGGCGAGAAGCCTTGGGTTCGCCATGGGAGCTCTATGCTTCCCAGATGTTGCAGTGTGATCACGCCCGGAAAATCCACCTATCATCCGTCTCAGTAGCATGGCTAATGCTCCGTGAGACCGCAGCCCATGAACATTTTTGTGGGAGCTTGGGCCAGTTGCTTTATTTCAGTATAACACAGCTTATAAATAGTTGTGGGGATACAGTAAAGGAAGGGAGAGTCAGAGATAAATTCCTTTCCTAGCCATTGCAGATGCGCTATATTCTCTTTTTAAAAAGCAATCACCAATAGCCAGCAAGGAACAATGAATACTGCAAAAAAGTCAATAAATGAAGTGCCCTAGAGCTTAAGAAAATCTCAGCTATAGACAAGAGGCAAAAATAGGAGAAACAGAACTTTGCTTATCTGAACAGGATGGAAGTGTGAAAGGCACTCTGCTTAAATTAGGCGAGGATGGGGTGGGAAGGCCTTTCCTGGGGCCAGGTTTTTTTGCACACTAGGTGAGGCTACCTTCTGGCGCCCCCCCCCCCCCCCGCGCCCACCAATTTTCATGTTACATTCAAGAAGGAGGAGATTTAATACCCTGCCCTTCACTACCCAAAGGAGTTTCAGAGCGGCTTACACTCTCCTCTTCCTTCCCCACTCAGGTTGAATTTAGACTCACTTCAGTTAGTTAGACTCACTTCAGTTAGTTAGACTCACTTCAGTTAGACTCAAGTGTCTTGTCGGCCACAGTCATTGTGTTAAATTAGGAGATAAATTTTAGATGCTTTAAGTTGTTGCAGAAAGTTAAAGTGTCATTTGATTGGTTCTGCAATGAAATGTTGTTTCCAACTACAACACTGATCTCCTGCCTTTTCTCTGCTGTGCTGCTTTTCTGGCAGGCTGGACTTTTCTTTAATGCAGGGGAGCTTTTGGAAACGTGACACCCCTCTTTCAGTTTCTGCAGTAGCACAGGCTATTCTGCCCTCTCTTGCGATTCTGGAATCTGCATCCAGATCTGGGTTTGCAGGGAACACGCATATGTTGCTGTCGTGGGAAAGGGAGAAGGGGTAAGTAAGGCAGAGAGGTGCAATCACAGCCAAACTGCAGGACCGTCTTTACTTGTTTTTTGAGTCACCTTCCTAGGGGAAATTGGAGAGTTTCTACTACTCACACCCCTTCCCTGGGCAAGTAAGAGGGGTGGGGGGAAGATGCGAAACTGGCTGTTGTTTGGGAAAGCAGCAGATGGATGTGGTTATTCCCTCAGTAAATCTGCTCTGCTGCACCCCTCCACTTCCTTCCGATTTCCCCCTGAATGATTTTTTTGTCTTTGGGGGACCTTTCCAGGATGGTTTTTTGGGGGGAGGGGGAGAGGGAGCTACTGGAAACATCTGACCTCAACACCCCCACCCCAACCCAGCAGGGAAGCCTCTCTCCAGTCCCAGGGAGATTCTATATGCAAAATGACAACGGGCAATTTTTGTTTCAAGTATTCCCCCTTTGTGCTGGGGCAAGTCAGTTTGGCTCACTTTCATTCCCATCTGGAAAATGGGGATAACAGAAGTTTACTGTATATATCTGTTTGGAAGGCAAGCCTAATCTGGACTCTAAAGCACAATCAAATGCCCTGTAAATGATAAGAAATATTAGTAGCACATCAACAAATGAGGAATGCCTCCTGCATATACTGGAAAAAAATTATTGACCTATTGACTGGTGCTGTTACCTGAAAAAGGAACCTGAATTGAACAATTGTGTGCAGTTTAAGTAATAAATACATATATAAATGAAACATCTGTTCCTTTGTTTTTGGATGATGCACACATGTGCTGCAGTGGCTACCATCTTAGAAGAGGCATTCCCCCTTACATGAGACAAAAGAAGGAATGGAATGCCTCTGCACAGATAGTACTAGTCACCTGTGGTTTTGGTATGTATTTGCTTAAAAAATAACTAGCAATCTCGTTAAAAATACTTCTTGGAAATATCCTTTGTTTGGCCACAGGGAGAGTTCAATGAATTAAGTAATGAAACACTACAGTCCTGCCCTTTACTTCTGAACTATATTTCCAAGAAGTCTGTCTGTCTTCCTTTTATTTTAGTTTTTTGAGAAGCATGGGGGCTATTTTTGTATTCTTTTTCTCACATGTCGTTTCCAACATTCATGATCTGGCTGACTTCAGCTAGTCATAAAAGTTCCCCTAACTGGAATGCTCATGGATATTGTTCTCTGAATGTAAGAACAACATCCTCCAGGCAGGGTAGCTATGGCTGGCTTGCTAGCCTCCTCCTGTCATATAATCTGCACCTGTCCTTTCTCATAGTCAGATTCTTCTGACCTGGGACTGAATCCCAAGGGCTGTTTTTGCATTTTATCTTTAGAGAAAAACAAACAGGATAAGTACTCTCCCAGATCTGTACAACAGAAAGTTCTGCCAAGTCAAACAAATGTTGGAGTCTAGAGCAACAGGAACTCTATGCTACAGGGCTCAGAGTCAGCTTGCCACCTTTTACAATGAGGACGGGCTTGAGGGCGAAGAGGGGGAGGCATCTATGAATTTTAAAAAGAGAAAGCATAGTACCTCCACTACAATCAAGTTTAAGAGAAAGTTCCTACATGGCTGGATGTTTACCCATCACAGAGCCAGCGTGTTGGGCTAGGATCTGAAAGATCTAGGTGTGAATCCCCACTCTGCCACAGAAACTCACTGGGTGATCTTGGGTCAGTCATACACTCTCAGCACTTCGAAGGGTTGTTGTGAACGTAAAATGGAAGAGGAGAGAATGTTGTAATACATTTTGAGTCCTCATTTGCAGGGTATAAATAAAGTAAAATAAATAAACAACATAAAGCAATCATGACAGGCACAATCATGCATTACAGATTCCAGAAAATGAGCTGCAAAATATTAATTCAGAATACAAGTGTCAAACTACATGAAATGAATGGCACAGCCAGCACTACAAATACAGAAAATTACTCTGCCTGCAGGTTGCAGCTTTGTTCACAGTCCCATAACCTTTGCATTTCACAATCTCCAAACTTTGTTCACAGGCTTTGACATCATCATTGTCTGGACACTGTATATGCTTTGTAACAACTGTGTGACTGGTGGGTTGCCATTGTATCCCTAGCTGTTATCT
>NW_015169786.1:783822-830622 GCF_001447785.1 Gekko japonicus
TCTTAATTTTGTAGTTATGAAAAGAGAACAGTTGGCCAGGTGGTGGCACTAGACAGCAGAATCAAGCGACGTGATGTGGTGGTCTCTATATAGGAAAGGCATTATTCTTTTAATTCATTATGACAGAATGGACAGCATATGGTTTATGCTTTTATTCCCCAGAAGGTACGTTTCTGTCACCTGCAGTTCTACCTTTCCTAGTTGCAGATGCACATTTGTTAATGAAGATAGCACCATGTAACATGCTCTTTGTTTAGAGTTGCCAGACTCCCAGTCCAGGCCAAGGTTCCCCTGATTTTGGGGGCTTCAGTCCACTGCCAGCCAGCTGGCCAGTGGGGGAAGCCCCACTCCTGAATAGGCCCGTTGTGTGTTGACATCATCGGTGCAATGATATCACACAGAAGTGACATCATCACACCTGGCATGTCGCACAGTGATGCTCTAGCATTTTGGCCAATAGAGGTTTTGCCAAAATGCTAGAGGGTCACTGTGTGATGTCCCGGACATGATGACATCACTTCCAAGTGATGTCATCGTGCCAGCAACATCATGCACAGCAACATCACCCCACCCCCACTTCCGAGGAAGGCTCCCTCCCACCCCCCACTGACAGAAAAATTGGACCGGGCAACCCTATCTTTGTCACTGTCAGAATTTGTTTATTGGTATTTTGTGGAGTCTAACAGTGCAATCCTAAAACACTTCCCTGAGAGTAAGCCCCATTGAATAGACCTAAGATGGACTCTGAATAGACTGCTTAAGATTTCTCTCTCAGAGTGACACAACTGAAAATGAGGCAGGGGTAGTTGTAAACTGTCTCAGTGGAGCAGGAGGTGCTGCAGAGGAAGCTAGGATGTTTTTATAAGGAACACACATTTATAAACAGCTGCTTCCACTATTGAACAATGCCAAGCATGCAACCATCCAACTTTGGATTGGCCTTGTGGATAAATACCCTCTACCCAAGAAATCACCCCAATATTCTCTCAAGGACCCCAGTTGGTCTTCAGAGAGCACTACATACACTCCACAAATATTGTCAGCAAAATCGGTTAGAAATTAATTATGATAAAACAAAAATGTCTTTTGCAAAACCACTAAAGACTTACGCATGGTATATTAATAAGAATAAGATATAGCAGGTACATTACTATAAATCTTTGGGGGGGGATCGTTCAGGATAATGGTAAGAAAAGTACCCATATAAAGCATGCTTCTGCCAGTGCACAAAAGAGTGCTGGAGCAATTCAAAAATATGATTGGACTCAAGGGGGACACAATGTGGCAGCAGCTATTAAGCTTTTAGCATGAAATCTTTAATGCAAATGTTATATGCAGCCCCATTTAGTATTAGTTCTAATATGATATTGATGGAGAGGGTCCAGTCCAAATTCCTAAGGGCAGTTTTTCAAACTCCACCCAATGAATCAAAGGCAGGAATGGTGATGGTAGAAGCTAGGATGTGGATAGCGGTTTTTAGATATTGGTTACAACTAGCCTACACTGAGTACTGGATTGCTCATTTGATTTTAAAAGATGAATTTACACCACCATGGCTCATTATGCTGAGGAAGGAATTAGGTTATTATGGACTATCAGAACAGTATCTATTGTCTATGCATCAGGATCAAGCAAGGTCTATGGTAAAACAAAAGATGCTAGATGTTGAAAGACAACACAATCTGAATAAAATGAAGAGTGATATAATTGATTTGAACACCCTAAATAGGCCCTTATTGATGCCTTATGTTAACAGTTTAGAGTATCCCAGTTATAGGAGGGCTTTCACTCTGCTAAGATATGATGTGCTACTACTGCAATACTGGAAGGCAAATATAAGAAGACACCTTTAGAAGAATGCCTATGCCCATGTGGGGATGGGAGTGTGGAGACATTAAGCCATGTAATTTTGACTGTAAAATCTATAAACAGATTCGGGAGGCATTGGTAGTACCAGTAATTTCTAGTTTCCCCGGGAAAGACCAAAAAAGTCTCCTCAAGAAAATGCTTGCTGATAGAAACAGAGATGTCACCTTCAAAACTGCTAAGTATGGTTGGCTGGCAATTAAGCTGAGGAAAATATGGATAAGTCATAAGTCATGCTAGTTAATATTTTAGAGATGGTTCAAGTTATATCGCTTAATATTTTAGGTTACAAGTGGTTTATCTATGTATTTTACAAATATTATATTTATGTACAGGGAACAGTTTGGGGTATAAATGTGTTTTATATATATTACTGTGTACTGGTCAATGACCGTAATAATAAATACTACTACTACTACACCCCAATATTTCAATTATTGAAACTACTCTTTGTCCATGAGCAGTAACCCAGCTAAAAAATAGTAGCTGGCAGAAAGGAGGGGGTTGAAAGAATGAGCCATCAAGCTCCAAGAATCAAGCTCTTCATTATACTAATGACTCTGGCCAAAGCAGGACAATAGTTTACCACCCCACACCCTGCTAATATGTCACACACAAAGTGGACAGGGGAACAGTCAGATTATTAGAATGTAAACTCTTCCTTTGGAGCTGAAATGGACAGAATGGTCAACCCAAGTGGGGAGGAAGAAAGACAGAGCTTATTTAAACTCAGGACACAAGGAGGAAACTCTCTTACTCTTAGTTTCCAGCTCCTTGGATGGGTACAAGCCAAGCTTTTATCTAGGGATGCCATCTAGTCCATGTGGCAAAGGTCAGTGGTAAAGCTATCCTGTCCTAGTTACATTGTTTAGGATAAATTCCAAATATAAGGAACGGGGAATGCATGTTTTTACCTTTTCTTTATTCCCTTGCTCAGCCTGAATGCTTGAATAGAACATGTATATTATTTTTACTCATGAATTAAAGTTGCTTACATTTTGACTGTTCATAGCCTGATCTCTGGCAATGCACCACACCTATTCAGTGACATACTGATAGTAGGTAAGTTCATCAACCATGGATCACAAAAGTCTAAATTCTAATTGTGGTTGTGATAGATCTTCCCTGTACTAGCTTGTAGGCATGTAATAGGAGATGTGGCAACTGGGTGGAGCCTCTAAATGGCAATGCTGTAACTGAGTGCTAGACCTGCAGCTCCAACTATCAGGAGATAGTCTCTGAGACATTGGTGGCATTGGGAGCTACCCAGTGGTTTTTGTTTTGTTTTTTGCACCCTAGAGAGTAAGGAGAAGGGGTAGTGTCAATGAGCAGAGACTTGGGAAGGCTGCAGGGTTTTTCTGACCTTGCAGAGACCAATTAGAAGGAACAGGGAAGGATTTGCAAGTCCATTATTTCTCAAGACCCAATATTGCATGACAGCCATTTTGTAATTGGCCCAAGCCCCACAGTAACCATTTTGTAGGAACATCACTCCCCATGACCAGGGAAGCCATTTGAGGGAAGCCATTTGAATCACCCATAGATGCGGTTTCAGTCCAAAGGGCAGATTGATGGTGAAGATCTCAGCAACTAAGATTTTGTGACCATCTCTACTTATTAATGAACTGGGAACAGAAATACTAGAATTATATGTATATTTTACTCTTGCATCCATAAAGGAGAATTCAGTTTCCCATTTAAAGTGAGATAGCCAAACATTCATGCATTGTTCGCAGACCAAAGTACTTGGGTTCTTTTGGGCTGTTTAACACGATGTCATAGGAAAGGTGTTTTTCTCTTTCCTTTTTTTAAAAGACCAATCTACTGCATCATACATGAGGATGCCCCAAGATTAGGAAACGTTTCTACCAAGTGCACATAAACCACTCTGGAAAACTCTCAGGCCAGTATAGCTCTAACTGTCCCAGTCTCTAATCTGGAGCACTGGGGTATTTCAGAAGTTAATTATTTATGTGTTCGTGCTGTGGGTTAATGCTGACTGACACTAAAACGCAGCCTAGATTTAGCTTCATAAAATTTTTATCCCTGCTATAAATGGCAAGTCTTTCTTCTGTTTCAGTGTGATGAAAGGGCCTATTGGAAAGACTGCACAAGTCCACCCTTCTGCTAGGCTAAATCTTGGGGCTATGTTACCGTGACAACTTGCAATAAGTTTTAATTCCTTTCCTGGTTACATCTACGCAGGGAAAAATAAATTTTCTTGGTTTCACAGTAACTGTCCATCTACTTGAAGCTAAGGGTTAGGTTTGCAGTAATTCCTTCCCTCATGATGCTACAAGGTGAGTGTACATGTTGATCCACCTGAGAATTCAATGCCCTGGGAAAATACAGCTGAACATTTAACATACTGGGTCAAATATACATGAAGCATTTTCATACAGCTGGAGAAGGAATCCCATGGTATCTGGATATGGTGAATAGTAGTGTATGGAAAGTTCCATGTTATAAAAGTGGATGTTCTCTGTTTCACTTCCTTGGGGACTGGGGGTGGGGGGATGAAGATAATCCAACCACATGATTGTTGGGTGGCAGAGTTAAAACGGAGGATGGACTAGAAAAGAAGGAAAAATACTTTTCAGACAATAGTTTCATGTCTTGCTTTCATAAAATAGGTGCCTATAATGAAATCGAAGAGATACTGGCCATGATTCAAGGAAATACACTCAAAGGTTTGGGCAATGTTTAGCTCAGGGGTGGCCAAACTTGCTTAATATAAGATCCACACAGAATAAACATCAGATGTTTGAGAGCCACAAGACATGAACAAATATTCCACACATGTTCTTATTGGAAAATATGCAGATTTGCTTTTTATTAACATTGAATGAGACGGCCAAAAATAAAAGCAAAAGAGGTAAAAACAAATATTGATAATGATTGTTATTTATCCAATTATATTTGTAGGCTGGGGGGGTTGAGAATGGATTTAAAGTTGCTTTCTTTCTCTGCTCCCCCTACCTCAAGCCTACCCAGGGAGAGGAACACTGGCTGGGGAAGGGAAGACTGATCAGGGAGGCATGTCTTCCCTTCGCTTCCCCAGCTGCCCTGCTGGGAGCCACACAATATGTGTGAAAGAGCCACAGTATGGCCACCCCTGGTTTAGCTGGATTTTTTACTTTGAGTAGCAGAGCTCCAAAACCACTTTTTACAGTCCTCTCAATTTCAAAAGCAGGTTGCCATGGGGCATAAGGAGATGGTGTTCAAGAAACAACCACATGGTTTCTTTAGGTATATCAAGTGAGCAGGAAGCATCCTTTCTACCGCATTCATGATATTCACGAGTGAGTGTGAGGCAGGCTCTTTGCATGGTGGTGTGCATATTCAATGGTGGCTTCCTCCCCCCTTTCTGAGGGGAAATAATCGAAGGACCGCCTTTTTCTGGATGCCCCTGATGATGATTCAATGGGTGGCAAATGGGGACAAGACATTTTCAACACTGTTGTCCCAGTTGTGGAATGCCCAAGATACTCTAGCAGCAGCTCTTTATTCTTTAGACATCAAGTGAAAAATCTTTTGGGATTTTGGATGAAGGTTATTTGAGTGCTCCTGCTCTGTTGATACGTTTCCACTTTTTTTTTTTTTTGTCCTTCCATTATTGTGATTTTCAATGTTGTTTGTGCTGGTGTTATTTATGTAAGATGACTTTCACACTTGCTAAAGTAGAACCATGGAATATGCATTAAACATTTTTATTATTTTTTTACTTCATTTACATCCTGCCTTCCGTCCTAGGTGGAGACCAAAAGCATCTTACATCATTCTCCTCTCCTCCATTTTATCTTCCCAACAACCCTATGAGGTAGGTTAGTGTGTGATGGCCCAAGGTCACCCAGTAACCTTCCTTAGCATAATGGGGATTTGAACCTATGTCCAACAGATCCTAGTCAAGTGGTGGCGAACCTATGGCACACGTGCCAGAGGGGGCACTCAGAGCCCTCTCTGTGGGCACACGCACCATCACCCCAGCTGCCTGGGCGGCCCCCGATTTTGCAATTTGAATTGGGGGTGGGGCCAGGCAAGGCAGATGTCAAGCCAGCAGGGGAAGAGAAGCTGGCTGCGCCCCGCGACTCCCCTTCTCCTCTGAGGTGGCTGACCGCAACGAGCAGCACCAGCAGAAGCCTGCAGGAGGGAGCACCTGCCCGAGTGAGTGTGCCTCTCTGCGCCCTGAGTCCCACCTGGCCGGCAACTTGCCTCCTCCAAGCCTACAAGTGAGTGTCCCTCTCCTCCTCCTCCATCCCATCCTCTGTCAGCATCAGCTTCTTCATCCCTGGGAGGGGGGTGGGCAGCCCAGCCTCTGCCGCCTTCCTGCTGCCACTCCCCTCCCTCCCTTCAGCATGCAGGACTCAAGGTCAGGGGACGAGAGCGGCTCCTAGGGGTGGGTGGGTGAAGACACGGGCGGCGTTGGCATTGTGGGAGTTGCAGGAGGTCTTCGGGCTTGGCGGGGAGTCTGGGGGGGCTTGCCATCACCTTCGGTCTGCTGCTTGTTCCTGGCTGCTGGCATGACCAGGTGGGCGCCTGTCCTGATTCTTTCTCCTGGCTTTTCTGTTTGCTGGGGGGGGTGCCTGGGGGGGGGCTACCATTCCCAGAGTAGTCTATTTGGGCCCAGAGACCCTAATGGAAAACCCATTCCGCATTTTTATTGCAACTCTACTTGTTCTGTAATGTATTTCAATGGAGCCCATGCAAGTCAATTGGCATTCCCGGCTCCCATTATTTCTAATGGGCCTTCAAGTGTTTCATTAAGGCTCTAGACTTGATCTTTCCTGGTTAAACTGGTTAGATTGAGGAAATGTGGAAATGGAGCTATTGGAATTTCAAGAAAGCTCTATCTGCAAAAATAAATTCTATGACCTGTGTGAAACACTTGAGAAGATAGAAGGATTGCTTCCTTACTTTGTTTGGATCATCTTATGCTTGTGAGTAGCTGTTTTCAGCTTTGAATTATATCAAATCTGACACCAGAAACAGACTAACAGATGACCTGAGTGCTGCATGTGTTGCTCTCAAACTTACAAAATATGAACCAAGGTTAGACAAATTATCAGCATGCATGCAACTTCAAAAATCACATTAATTTTTCAAAAGCATGCCAAATGCAAACTTTTACCTTTCAATAAAAAGTTGTTTATATCATTGAAAGCTCTGTTATTGTGTTTTTCTTTTTAGACAAAAGATGTTAGTGTATGAGTTTTTTTTTTTCTAAACTAAAACCTCAGTATTCAGGTTAAATTGCCGTGTTGGCACTTTGCGATAAATAAGTGATTTTGGGTTGCAGTTTGGGCACTCGGTCTCTAAAAGGTTCGCCATCACTGTCCTAATCTGATACTCTAACCACTACACCACACTGGCTCTCTATATGTAAATGAATATAATTGTTCAAATCAGGTCTCCTTGCCTGAAAGTGGGTGGTGGTGGTGCACATGCTGTAGCGTGAAGAGAATTGCCAACCCAAACAAAGTACAAATCAGATTTAAGAAGAGGTGGGTGAAGGGACAGCATGAGCACATGAAAAGAGTGATGAGTGGACTTTTGGATGTAAGTAGGTGAGTATGTTGTGAACAATACTGGGGTGTTTGAGGTAGGGTGGGCAATGGAGGACATCATTTTGCATTTGCAGTTGCTTGGTGGACCAGGGTCATAAGGCATAAACCAATGAGGGATTTATAGAGCATTTAATGGTATCTGGTAGTTCTTTTTAACTCCTGGGAAATCTATCAGTTTTTAATAGGAGGTACCAGTAAAACAAAAAAAGTACACTCCATGAAATAGATCAAGACATTTCAAGCAACTTTTCTGTTGATTGATATTTGTCTTGTTCTTGTCCACTTTTTTTTTTTTTTTACAGAAAAAGGATTCCTAGATAAGACTAAATAATAAATTACATTTTCCCTTCAATTCAATATTAAACTTCTTGTAGTCTGGCATTTTACAAAGAAGTTTTGAAACTCTGTATCCTGCACAAAGAATTGTTTTCAATGGCAACAGTGAGATATTCTAAATTTAGAGCACAATGGCACCTTTAAGACCAACAAATGTTTATTCAAGGTATGAGCTTTTCTGTGTACGCACACTTATTCTGTTCTTTCTCAAGCAGTGCCTGCAAAACACTGAGACACAGATTTTGCTTGCACCTGTAGCCTCGTCAGAAAGAGTCAAACATCTCACTTCTCCTTCCAGACATGTGCAAATATTTTGCTTACCTAAGTTTTCATCCCAGGTGAGCTTAACACAGGAGGCCGGTCCCATGCTCATGAGACATAGTATTGAGTAATAGGACAAAATGTCTCATAAAATGCACATTATAACTATATTTGGTTTCCAAAGGCAGCTTTGCAAAACACCTTTACCACTGGACTAAATTATATAGTGTTCATACTGAAGAAGTATACTCCTGTACTGTACAACATAAAGGAGTGTTTTGCCAGTAGATTCTTCCAAAGTTGATGGGCTACAGTATATACTTGGAGGAACTTCCAGGAACGACGCAGCGACGGGCGGTTTTCAGCTTGCTCCGAGCCGCCTGATCCCTTTCTACTCCTTTTGGAGCCTCCCGGTTGCTGGGAGAGCTCAGCCAGACCTCCCGGAAAGAGGTCTGGAGCAGGGAGCTTTGTTTTGCCCCCCCTACAACTGGCAAATGCGGGGAGATGTCCATTATTGCCCCAAAGCAGGAGCAGTTTGTGGGGTGGATGCCATGCTCCATGCAGCTGCAGCACCCAATTTTTTTAACCTTATTTGGATTTGAAACTATGAGTATATTTTGGATATTCTAAATAATACAACATAGCAATTTCGCAGAAGAAAAACTTTGAGAAAAGAACTGTGAGTACATATATCTTTAAGTTTAAAGAAGACAAGATGGCTAGTAAAATACCTCAAATTTATTTGCTCAAGAGGGAAGGAAAAAGCAGCCAGAGAGTGAGTGGAAATGAACTGAGTGTTTTTTGCTGATTTCCCCCCCCCCTATTTTTGGGGGTAACTTTGCTCTCATTGGCAAGGACTTGCAGTGGATATTGGTTAGAAGTAGTATGATATTCCAATTGAGTGACATTTAGACTTGAAACTTGAATGAGTTTGTTTGAATAGAGTTATTAAAATGGCATCTGCAACAGGAGAAGACATGGAAGATGAAACTGATGAAAATATCTTGGTGGGAGAAATGTCGGTTGAATAATTCCTGAGAGTTTTGAGAGAGGGAATACAAAAGGGCATTGAACAAGCATTTGCAAACTTACATATCCCTCAAATAGAAACAGAGAATACAGAACTATCAGAACAGTGTGTCCAGAATGCTGTGGAGGTTTCCATGTGTCAACAAGAGAAGGAAGATATTGAGACTTTACACCTACCAACCCAAATAGTGGGTAAGAAGATTACAAAAGTGCATTATTTGAAGAGGGAGGCAAAAAAAGATACAAAGATATATATATATATATTAAAAGGGGGGGGGGAAATTGGAAAAGGAAAAGACAAAAACGACGTGCTTGGAAGTTTAAAATGAACAATATAATATTAAAGCACAATTTGTTGAGAGTTAAAGAGGGGAGACTAGAGATGAACTATTGCACCTGCAAGGATAAAAAACACATAGATATGCTGCTACAAAAAAGAGGCTTCAGATTCATAGAAGGAAAATTAAATTGTATGGAAGAATGTTTATTTATTTTCCTTTGATATGTCTTTAACTGGAATGAATTGACCTGGAAAAGTTTGTTGGGTGGTGGTAACAGAACACATTAGAATTGTTAATGGTGAGATAGGAATTAGTAATTAACTAAGTGAGGCTGAGGATAAATTAGATAGGGCTAAGGTATTATAAGAAAGGGAAATTTATTTTGGAAAATTTAGTAGTATGTGAATATTGAGTTATTATTAATATTGTTAAAAGAGATTTAGAACTGGTTAAAATTATGTTAGTATACGTGTCATGTAAACTTAATAGATGTTGTTCTTTAATGGATATGTAATATTGTTAGAACTGTGTATTTAAGTGGAAGTAATTTTTCGGTGGTAATTAAATATGTTTTATGGGGAAAATTATTAAAATTCATGATAACTTGTGATAATTTAAAAATATTTAAGAAGTCAGTAGAAAGGAGATTGTAGTGAGTTGTATGGAAGATGTAAATGCTTATCTTTATGATATATGTTTAATTGTATTTAAGTGATAGTAACTTCTTGTTGGTAGTTATTTATGTTATATGAGAGGAATTATCAAAGCTAATGATACATCAGAAATTAGTACATGGAAAATACATATGAAGTTAACTGAGAATATTAGGATACTATTATAGTACGATCTTAATGGAAAATCCTATAAGGAGTTTGATTAAAAGATAACTTAAACTTGAATGGTAGGGAGGTTGATAAAGAAAATTTAAAATGATAAAAAAGAAAAAACAACTCATAGTTAAAAATATATAAAAATTTAAAATTATGACTTTTGTTTGTAATAGAGATAGGAAATTTGTGGAATACTGGAGTAAGTAGGATTTTTGGCACTTTGCCCTGAGAAAATAATTCTGATCATGAATATTAATTGATTAATTATTTACAGAGACTATAAAATATATTGATAATTGATGTTGTTAGACTTTAAAAGGTATTATTAATGGATGTCCGTTAATTAATAAATAATTCTGTGGTACATTATAAGAAAAATGTAATCTTTTCTGATTTGGCAGAGTTGCTGTTGAGAAAATATTTCTAGTTTAGATGTGAAGATTGGATGGTGTCTATGTCAAAGGTGTGTGTATTATTTTGAAAACCCAATAAATATATTATTATTATTTTTAAAGTATATACTTGTGTGATCCACCATAGTGTATATTCAGCTGTGTATCACTCAGAAATGCAGGTCACAAAAACAAAATGCTAGGCTCCCATCATCTCCATTTGGTCAGCAGCAATACTGTTGTCGTTGTTCAGTCGCACAGTTGAGTCCACCTCTTTGCAACCCCATGGACCACATCACTCCAGGCCCTCTTGTATTTTGCTGTCCTCCGGAGTTTGCTTAATTTCATGTTTGTTGCATTGATAACACTGTCTAACCATCTCATCCTTTGCCATTCCCTTCTTCTTATACCTTCAAACTTTCCCAACATCAGGGTCTTCTCCAGTGAATGTTCCCTTCTCATTTGGTGGCCAAAGTATTTGAGTTTTAGCTTCAGTATCTGGCCTTCCAGGGACCAGTCAGGGTTGATTTCTTTTACAATCCAAGGGACTCACAAGAGTCTTTTCCGGCACCATCATTTGAAAGCATCTGTTCTTCAGTGCTTGGCCTTCCTTATGGTCCATCTCTCACAGCCATACACTACTAGTGGATATACCATTGCTTTGATCATACGGACTTTTGTTGGCAGGGTGATGTCTCTATTTTTTATTATGCTGTGTAGGTTTGCCATCACTTTACTCCCAAGGAGCAGGCGTCTTTTAATTTAATAGCTGCAGTCACCCTCTGCAGTGATCTTAGATCCCAGGAACATGAAGTATGTCACTGCTTCCATGACTTCCCCTTCTATTTGCCAAGGAGTGATGGGGCCAGATGCCATTATCTTAGTTTTTTTTATGTTGAGTTGTGCAATAGTTTGAATATTCCTTGGCATTGCCCTTCTTTGGAATTAGAATGTAAACTGACCTTTTCCAATCCTGTAGCCACTGTTGCATTTTCCAAATTTGCTGGCATATGGAGTGCTGCACTTTAACAGCATCATCTTTAAAGACTTTGAATAGCTCAGCTGGGATACCATCACTTCTGCTAGCTTTGTTGTTAGTAATGCCTTCTAAGGCCCATTTAACTTCATATTCCAGGATGTCTGGCTCGAGGTCAGTGATCACACTGTCGAGGTTGTCAAGGGCATTTAGATCATTCTTATAATAATAATAATAATAATAATAATAATAATAATAATAATAATAATAATATTTTTTTTTTAATCGCACACGTTTGCAGCCGATGGGGATTTTGTTCAGCTGTAGGCTTCAGTTGTGTTCTGGGCGGCATTCATTTCAGCTTAGCTTGATGACTTTAGTTCTTCCTGGGCTGGCTTTGAGTCTGAAGTGTAGTGGGTTAAACACATGAAGAAACCTCTGAGACTGATGTAGTGATCATCATGGTTTACTGGTACACAACAAAGGCAAAGACAAATGGCTGGCTGGCCAACTATATACACACCTGGGGGCACACCCCTAGGTCCCGTTGGTGGGTTCAAATCTCCCGCCACGGTCCCATTGGTTCCCCCAGTGGAAAGATTAGGAGCCTAGTTCCCATTGTTCTCCCAGAGTCAAGCTCTGGGGTATTCGCTGGCCCCCGGTGGTGGTCAGCAGACACAACAGAGTCGTAGCACCGCACTGCCACCGCCTGGCCGGATTGGCCCATTACAGGCTTCTTGATGCCGATGAGGTCTTTTTTCCAGGCTTCCGAGCTTACAAGCTGGACATTCCATTTGCCGGCTAACACCTCCCCTATGAGGGTTTAGTGTGCCCACCCTCTCTAAGGAGTGGTACCTGTTTTATCTACTTGCAGAAGCCTTCGAACCGCTGGGTGGACGGTGAGCTGGGGACAAGGCTGGTAGCTCACACCAGCGCGGGCTAGAACTGACAGCAACTCTGTTCAGTTCAGATGTTAACCAGAGGATAAATCCTCTGTGCCACCACTCCTCTTGTATAGTTCTTCTGTGTATTCTCTCCACCTCTTCCTAATCTCTTCTGCTTCTGTTAGATCCCTACTGTTTTGTCCATCATCCAGCTTTGTATGGAACTTTCCCTTGATTTTGCCAATTTTCTTGAAGAAATCTCTAGTCCTTCCTATTCTATTGTTGTCCTCTATTCTGTAGTCATCTACAAATTGAGCATTTTAGATCAAGCAAGTCCTTGGACTAGGGTTGCCAGCTTCAGGTTGGGAAATATATGGAGATTGTGAGGGTGGAGCCTGAGGAGGGGGAGGGTTGGGGAGGCAGGGACTTTAATGGGGTATAACACCACAGAGTCCACAGTGGCCATGTTCCCCAGGTGAACTGATCTCTGTCACCTGGAGATCAGTTGTAATAGCAGGAGATCTCCAGCAATCCTGCCTTCACTCTTCTCTCTCTTGTAGGCTTTTCAGAATCTGATCTAAGTGGAAGAAACATATTGAAACAGGAAGTACCTCTTTCTTAACAGCTACTTCCTGTTTCCTGGTTCTGGAGCCACTAATCCTCATAATGATCCCACTATCCATGGAGACTAGCAATAATCAGAAAAAGGATCAATATCCTTTTCAGAACATGTTGTTTGAGGGTGATTGGCAGCTAGGGCTGCTAGCCTCCTGGCGGGACCTGGCAATCTCCATAATTACAGAAGATTCCCATCCTATAGAGATCAAATCCTCTGGAGAAAATAGCTGCTTAGGAAAGTGGGCATTATACCCCATGGAATTCCCCCCCCCTGGCCTTTCCTCCCCGGACTGTACCCCTAAAATCTCCAGAATTTCCCAACCTGGAGTTAGGAACCCTAGCTGTGATTTAGGCAACTAAACTTAATTATAAGGTCTGGAAAACCTTTGTGTGCTAAAAGAGCATATATTTCATGCTAAGTACATTTCTCCAGCATGATGAATGCTTTTGGCAACAGAACAGCAGTGTTAATCACTGTTCATTCAGTGCTCTAAAGGATTTGTAATATTATACTCTTATTTGAGGGAAGAAGGAAATTCTGGTTTGAAATCTGTTATTTATTCTACATAACACCACCATCTCTTTATATAATCAACAAAGGAGTATTCTGGCAGGGTACAGTGGAAACCCTTTTCTCCACTTTCACTGAGCAGCAGCATAACAGTCTCCAAGTTGCCATATCATGATACTAAAGAGCAGAAGCACATTGGTGCTGGAGGAATGTCCTTCCCAATTAGGTCATTGGTTATCAATGTGGGGTGTACTAAATTAATAATATTTGGTAGTAAATTTCTTTGGAGTTCTTATTAATCTTGCCCTTGGATTTGAACTTTTCTTGGCCGTGTTTCACGTCAAATCAGGATTTTAGTTATGTCAGAACAACTGATTAGCTTTTCTCAGCTTGGAGGAGGGGGAAGGGGGTGGAGGAGTGTAGTAGGGTGGGTGTTGAATTTCATGAAAGGCCTATTTACCTAGTCATTTAGCATGACCAAATAGGAGAGCAGCCAGCAAGGGCAAAGCATTGGAACGATTCTACAGTTCCTGTCTCATTAGGGATCACCATAGCAAATAGTGGAGCTGTCATCAAACTAGTATCCAGATAAGCAATTGGATTGACATTAGAAAGAGGATAATTTCCCACATGATGCTGCAACAAACAGCTTCAGATGACCATGGCTGTATGTTTTACAGTATGAAAGATCAGTTTGTGCACTGGGGTTATGTATGGCTGAGTACAAAAACTCAAGTGAGATCCAGCCAACTCTCAACAGTACTGAAGAGTACAGGAAAATCGCTTGTCCAATCAAAACGTTGGTAGAGCTGAAGTTCTCATTAATCTTGCCCTTAGATCAGAAGGAATCATTTATAGCATGCTTGGTAGTTCAAGATCCTCCTTCCAAAAATCATCCATCTCCACCTTTTGTTGTTTTCAGTCTAACAATTCTAAAGCATGGGAGAGTTTTTCCAAGGCTGTACTCCACCAGTGGTTGGCGGGCAGCACTATATTGGGCATTTAGTTGCTATTAATCTCATTTCAACTCCTGTATAACTTCCTCTAGGGAAAAGGCATCCATGACTGGTGCTTCTGATCACCTGTGAAGGTGTGCCAGTACTGAACAAAAGTAGTATTAACTCCCCACTGACTAATTCCATTATTTCTGGTACCTTACCCCTAGTACTATTTGATCAAGTGCTCAGGACCGTGGAATGGAAACACGTTCTATTTACTGGGAATCTCCAAGAGAATTTTGGATTTTTATAGCTCCTTAGTACTACTGCAACCAATTTTATATCTTCAGCTGTAACAAACAAACAAGCTGCAGCCTGACTGGTGAGGTAGAGTTTTTTTAAAAAATTGTTGCAATAGAGATCTGTTATTATACAGGAATATGGCTTATTTTAGTACATTACAACTCCACATGATGCTTCTGATGTGGGCTTTTTACCAATGGTGTGCAAAACTGCAGTTTGGGCTTATGCCCCATGATTCAAATAAGCTGTTTGCTTATGCGTCATACCATTCTGGATGGAGTGCGGGCATGTGCAGCCAACATCGCAAAGGGTGAATCACTGAATGATTAATTGCTAAAATGAGAGGTGTCTGCTTTGCAGTCATGCAATTTTTCCTGGGAAATCTTATTCTTAGTCTGAGATTATGGTGTTTGCAGTGCATATCTTTAGAGGTAATGCTGTGTCCCAAATAAGCCAGTATTGAGATCAGCAGAGGTCTTTCCCAACCCTGTTACCTGAGGTCCATTTGAGATGCCATGGATCGAGCATGTCAATTCCTACATGCAACACATGAATTTAGTACTAAACTAGCCTGATACCGATCCTTCTCTATGGTATTTAAATTCCATAAATATTGATAATCAATATTATAATTTTGATGATGTGATGTTTGAAATGTAACATTTGTTGTAGGAATTCTAATGGAGAAGATTGTAATGTAAAAAACGAAATGAGACTCACATACTGTTTTTTTTCTCTACAGAAGGACCTCTCTGTAGACCACAGTGTTTTGCTCATATGGAGATGTGTTGTTCTGAGCACCTCAGGGTGATCTTGTCGGTACTTGGCCAGTGCAGCTCAGTGCACCTCAGAAGTGCCGCATTCCTAAATTGCCTCCTTCTTGTAGCGTTGGTGTATCTGGCTCAACATTTGCCAGGAACTTTCTTGGGGACAGTAAGAGGTTAGAGGTGTGAGGCAGAATTGGTCTGAGAGAGTGGTAATGTGGTGGACATTTCATCAGGTTCATGAGGAAGGCACACATCAAAATGGTTCCTAGAAAGGTCCTCTACTATCTCCACATGAACATCCATAAACTCAGTTGCCATGCTGGCTGTTACGAGAAATGTCTATTCAGGAGTCTTGAATCGCTGGTTTCTGTAATTGTCCTCAACTGTTTCCAGTCTCTTTTAACTGTGTTTTTACCTCAGAACATTGAGATCCACACCTCAGCAATCAAAGGGAGGTGGGTGCAAGTAGGCCAGCTTTTACCTCAGAACTCTGAGCTACACAGTTGACAAATTAGGGAGGGGGCAAAGAGGCAGCCTACCAGGCGCATGGAAAACAATTGGGGGAACACATTTTGCCCCTTTTCCTACCTCTTATTTATTTATCTATCAGTTTTCTTTTTTATTTTTATTTTCTACAAATTAAGGGAACAGGGACATGGGTACCTACTAAAACTACACAGCTAGCAAGACCTTATACAGCATTGTAATTCATTACCAAGTTCCCCCCCCCAACTTAAAACATAATGCTGAAGATTAAGCTTCAATTTCATATAAAGATCAGAAAAGTACAAACATTATAAAACACTTAATAATCAGATAAAGTGGATTATCAACTTTTAAAGTAAATAATAAGGTTTCAATGTCAACGTCTATTTCTTTTCCTTTTCCCCTTTAGACTTTAGAGCTGCTCCCAACTCAGAATCAGAACCTTCTTCAGAAGAAGTGTTCCATGAATTTGAAGTAGTTCCCAAGCCACCTTCGCTGTCATCTTCTTCCGCTTTGTCGTCCTCTGCTTTCTTTTCCATTGCATCTTTTCGATGTTTCTCCAAAAAAGCATTGGCTTTTGCAACAGAGTCTATCTTTTGCTTAGAATCCTTTTTTAAAAAAAATCCCCGGAGGGGTATTTTTATTTTTTCAATATGACTACAAACTATAAAGAAAAAATATAGGAAGGGGAACTACAACTATGGATAAAGGAAAAATACCCACACTAACTAAAAACCCAAGAGTGGGAGAACCCCTTTATGTTAAACTTAATATTAGTATTAAAAGAGTTAGTAAAACAATATACTTGTAGAGTTCTTGTTTTCCACATTGTTCTGTATTAGTAAATTAGTTATTATGAGAGAACTTTCTGAGCATCTTCTTTGTTTCAAAGGGCCATTTATCAAAGTCCTTCTGCCCTTACTTTGGCTTTCTGTCTCTAAAATCATTTACAGTTTTCATTGCTCCCGCACCCACTTCTGCAGCGGAGTCCTCATCCGTTCCCAAAGCAGCTGAGTCACTTGACTTAGTTTCTTCCTCTTTAGAGTCTTCCCCCTATCCCAGCTGACATCTCAAGAATTCTTTGACTTTGAAGATGGAGTCTATCTTCTCCCTTCTATCATTGATTTTAAAGATGACACCTTCGGGGATTGCCCACCGGTACTGAATTCCTTTTGTTTGAAGAAAAGAGATTAAGTCCTTATAGCTTTTCCTCTTTTGACGAATTTCAAATGGAATGTCTTTTAAAGTCTTGATAATTGTATTCCCAAATTTCAGTGGAGTTGGGAACCCCCTGGAACCTGAGAATCATATTAGCCTTTTCCATTTGCAGCTGCAACAAATGATTTTCTTGAAGATTTTGTTTCGTTTCCACTTCACCCATTCTTTTCTTCATCTTCTTGCTTGAGGTGTCTATCTCTGTAACTTTCTCAGCCACCAGCTCCACTTTTTTTTCCGTTTCTGCCAGCTGTCACTGTTGTGAAGCGAAGTTTTGATTTAACGACGTCAGTTGCTGGTTAGTACCATCGAGCTGATCCATTACTGGCTTGAGCATATCCGCTAACAGCTTCATGACGTCAGCTCCCTCTTCCTGCCTTGGACTCTGAGGCTTCACTTTAAACTTTCCTGTGATGCCACCATTTTTCAACTTTGTTTACACTTTCAAACCACTTCTCCCAGGCTCGAAGCACTCGTCAATTTGCTATTTGCACTCAAGTAAGTCTCTCAAAATACACACGCTATTTCCTCCCACTCCCCCTTCGCTGCGTTTATCTGTCCTTGTGCTTCAGAGGTGTCCCACTTTGCACTCCACTTTTCCCATGGGGAGGGGGGGTGCCGTTTATCAAAGTTCATTTACATAGAACTCACGTTCATTGTTGGTCACATTCCTGACCTTGCTCACATCAATCGTTGTTCCGCTCAGTCTCCCCCGCTTGTCCTGGTTGGGTTAGCTTGTGCCCTAAGGCCACTCATTGGTAGGACCTTCAGAGCGGAGGGAAGCCTCGATTCTCTGGCAGCAAGCCGTCAAAGAGGCTAACCCTCAAAGCTCTCTGGCCTGGAGCCCTTCACAAAGACTCCGTGAGAGTGCCACTTGAGGTGGCACCCCTCCATGCCGATGGTGTGCTAATCGCCTCCCCAAGCTCTGGGGAGAGCGACTGCCATCGCCAATCCATAGACCGGAATGCTTAGAATCCTTGAAGTTGAAAATAAGTCCTTCTGGTATAATCCATCTGTAGGCAGTAGCATTCTTCTGTAAAAACTTTGTCAGTTTTTTATACTGTTGTCTCTTCTTTCTTTTTTCAAATGGAATGTCTTTCAAGATTTTATATCTTCACCTTTGATTTTCGGGGTAATCCCATTAGTCACTTTAAGTATTGCATACCGAGTTGTTCTTTTAGAGAATCTCACATATATTTCACCAGGCAGATTATTTTTCTTGATGTATTCAGAATACGTCCAATACACCACATCCATCTCGCTTTGTAGAAAGTCTGCTTTATCATCCACCAATGATGCCAATGCTCCACTTAAAATTTACCTGAGATGTTCTCCTTTCTGTTCCAGGACACCCTGGAATCTCAGGGGTTCAGTTCCAAGGCTTGGGAAAAGGTACAGGATACAAGGATCTAGGTCCCAGGCTTTAAGAGAAAGCACAGGTTATCAGAGACAAGGTACAAAACAGCAGGATTAGGGTAGAGCTCTGGTTGCTGAACAGGTCACCACACAAGGGAGTAACAAACATTCTTCCACATCAAGCCTTGCTCAGTGTGTTCTTTTTATCTGTGCCTTTTGCTGACTCTTCCCCCAAGGGCCAGGTGTTGCTTCTTACAGGTGTGTTCACCTTGCTACAGGTGTGGGTCTTTTACTGTTTCTCTATAAGCCTGTCAGCCCAGCTCCGAGAACTAATGCTGACCATTGCTGACTAATGCTGACTATGTCTGTCCTAAGCCACTAAGTGCTCCCTTCTTTTTCTGTGCTCCACTGGCTCAGGAGAGTTTGGTGGGGAAATCAGCCCCTGAGGCTTCTCTTTCTTCTCCTGGAGCTTGAGCAGCCCAGCCATTACTGGAAAGTATTCTCACTTCCCGATGCTTCCCCCATTGGGTCTACTGTCAAATCCATCTGTTCAGGTGGGGATTCTGTCAGTGTGGGACCTGATTCTTCAGATTATTCCTCCTCTGAGGAGTTGGCAGCTGGCTGGTTCATGACAGCTACCCCCAACATTCAGAGTGGCTCATCTGGCACTGACCAGAGCCAGGGCCTTTTCCATCATGTCTCCAGCTCTGTGGAATGTGGTCCCTGAAGAGGTGAGAGGGGCCCTATCCTTGGGAAAACAGAAGATGCTGCAAATCCTGCCTGTTTGCCAGGGAACTTTAAAGGAAGATCATCCACTAGTGCAACTAAAGCCATCTTGGTACTAAGCCCAGGCCTGAAACCAGATTGAAATGGGTCATGGGCAGATGTGTCTCTCAAGAAACCCTAGAGCTGTTCTGGCATGACACTCTATCACCTTCCTTAGAAAAGGTAAATTGGAGACAGGCTTGTAATTGGCAACCTGATCTCTAGTAGTAAAGGTTTTTTGAGCAGAGGTCTTATAACTGCCTCTTTCAAAGGCCTAGGGAAAGCCCCGTCAATCATGGAGGAGTTGATGATTTTCATTAGTGGCTCCAATACCTTTTCCCAGCAAGATTTTAAAAGCCAAGATGGGCATGGGTCCAGAGAACACATGGTGGCCCTCACACTTCCAAGGACCCTGTCAGCATCCATAGGAAAGACCAATCTGGAACTACCCATAACAAAATGACAAGCAGGTGTTTCTGACACCTCAAGCACCAGATCTGCCCTCAACTTGGCCTCCAAGATGGGATGAATGACAGAGATTATGTCAGCAAAGAACTTTGCCAAAACATCACTGTTGGGGGCCAATTAAAAATTCTGTGCAACCTGAATGGTTCCATACTCTGTACTGAAGAGGATCTACCAAAGATTTCACCTACTTTGCACCTTCAGCTGTTGATTTCTGTCTGTGTCATGATACTGGCAATCAGTTTAATTTCAAGCCATCAGCTATTGTTGGTTAAAGTGTAATCAATCCATCAATAAAGTATCAATCAAAGTATCATCAATCCACAATTTCATGCAGACTTTATTTGTACAGGAGCATTTGTACAGAAAGAAGGGGGAGGGCAGAGGGGAAAATCTATAATTATAGCAGAATAAATTTTAACGAGCACAATTAGGGTTGTCCGAGTATTCAAGCAACGATGGAAAATGTGGCAGCAACTGCTAACTGGGCGAAGGAGGAAATCGGGGGGGGGGTGACAAAACACCAATTGTTTTTAAAAGCTGATCACCTGAGGCCAGACTTTAGACCCCTTTTCCCATTAAAAATTGTAATAGTTTCCTAGCAAGACTTACTTAAAGCTGAGGCAAACTCCCAATATAAAACTTTCTTTTTTCCATATTTTAAAAGAGTGTATTTGGTGATAAATACTGTATTTTAGAGACAGTGATCCTGGATGTTGTCATATGGGAAAAATAAACAAAGAGGCTTAAGAAACTCTGGTAGAACTTTTTAGACTGTTCTTATTTATTTTTCAAGCTATGTTGTGAAATGCTATTTGTCTTTCCTTTGTAAGTTTATGTGTAATGTTGAAGAGCAACAAAAATGTTTTCTGCTGGTCCAGAAAATAGTTGACTCTATGTGAAGCCCTAAACAGAGTTACACCCTTTGAAATTCATTGAAGTCCACTGTTTAGTCCATGGTATAGCATTGCCCCGTAAAGCAGTATTCCTATTCGTGCCTCCATGGGACTAAGACCCACTGAACAACGTGAAACTTACTTCTAAGGAGCATGGGTGAGATTGCAGTGCACAGCTGCAATCCTAAACACAGTCAGATGAGCATACCCTTGAATTCTGTAGGGCAAATAGCCTTCTGATTAGGCTGTGGATTAGAGATGCTCCGTAAATTCTCCTCATCTAAATTTCTATCAAGATTTTAGAGGTCCAAATTACCGGGTCTTGTTTTCAAAATGGAAATGATGTATGTACAGAGTGTATATGCATAGTCTGCTACAAGGTTGTAGACTTTCCAGTTTCCCAAGGGGGGAGCTGGGGCTAGCCCAGAGGCATTGCTATGCTAGGTCCTTAAAAGAACTGGGGCCCAGTGACATTGTAGGGAGAAGCCAGTGATATCATTGTCACTATTTATGGAGGTAGAGCCATGTTGGATTTAGGGAGAGGCTTCCCAGAAATTTAGGGGGGTCTGAGAACCCCCTAGCAATGCCCCTGGGTAGGGCTAAACCCCCCCCCCCAATGGGAGTTGGCCAGGAAGAAATAGTGGAAATTCCTCCAGGCCTCTCATTCAGGTCTATACTTTAGGATGTTGTAGGTGTACATTAGGAATCTTCAGCATCAGAAAGGACTTTCCTCTTTCTAAATACAAATCTATCCATGGCAAATCGAATGGATTGGTGCACTGAAAACAATTCAAAGGAAAATATCAGGATTCTGAAGGAGGAGAAATGACATATAAAAATAGGAGGGGTAGCCTTGTTAATCATTTAATCCCTTCAGATTCTAAATTTGCAGTGTTCTGGGACTGGAATGAAAGCTCCCAGAGCAGAATGACAGTCTCTGGGAGTAGCAGAAGTGTTCCGGAACTGAGGGCTGTCATTCCAGTCCCAGAGAACAGATTCTATTGCTAGGGATCATCATTTCACTCTGAGGGCTGTCATTCCAGTACCAGAGCACTGAGCCTATTCCTAGGGGCTGATATTCCACTTTGCAACCTGTCATTCCAGTCCCAGAGCACAGATTCTATTGCTAGGGATCATCATTCTACTCTTGGGGCTGTCATTCCAGTCCCAGATCATAGATTCTATTGCTAGGGATTGTCATTCAACTCAGGGGGGAGGCCTGTCATTCCAGTACCAGAACACTTCTGCTACTTCCAGGGGCTGTCATTCCACTCTGGGGGCTTTCATTCCAGTCCCAGAGCACAGATTCTATTTCTAAGGGTCATCATTCCAGTCACAGAGTAACCAGTCTGGGCCCAAAGACCTTAATGAAAAAACCATTCCACATTTCCTTTGCAACTTTTTTTGTGTTGCAATGTATTTCAGTGGAGCCCAAGTCAATTGGCATTCGTGGCTCCCATTATTTCCAATGGGCCTTCAAGTGTTTCCCTTTGTTTCCAATGGGCAATCCTGCCCTTCCTTTTAGTACATCATGGTTGCCCCTTTGAAACTGTACCACACCATTTTAAGTAACAGCAAAACAAAGAGCATGAACATGTACAAAGTGCACATTCCTTGCCAATGTTTTATCTGGGCTGCACAGAGGGCAAAAGAAAATTTTAAAAGGCCTCTGATCTGTATGCCCCTCCAACATCTTATTCATGCAGATGGACTTACCATTTAAAAATGAAATGGAAATTGAAAGAAGAGCTTAGGAGTGGCTGAAGCAACCCCACCTTCATTAACATGAAAAAGACACATGTTCTTAATCAAGGATATATAGACCCAAATAAAATAAAATAGAGACACACTTTCCCCAAAAATGTAAATTGGAGCCAAGCAAGTACGTTGGGCCCAACAGAAGCATCACAGTCTGACTGTTGCTACATTGAAAGTAGGTGAAGCCAGCCACGATTAAGGACTATACTTTCTTTTCTGACAGACACCAAACGTATTCAAGGGTTGATATGTTCTGGATATCAGAAACCTTAGTTTTTAATCTAGAGAGTGCAAAGTGTTTTTTTCCCAAAAAATTGAAAAAAGAAAAGGAAATGAAAAAAATTGATTATGGAATGTTTTATTTTAGCATGATGAATAAAATATTTTAAGACAAGGTGTTCAAATATTTTCCAAATCATTTCTAATATATATACATCTGGTATCCGATTGATTTAATTTCTGTGCACTGAGGACAAGCAAGTCCTAGGTTACAAACTGAACTTTCCAATGCAAGAACAAGATGCATTTCTTCCTTTAGGAGGTGCGATTGTCAGAAGAAAATAAAAAAGTTTCAGTTTTGTTTTTGCATGTGGGTGGGTATTCTGTTTGTAATAATTGTTTGGATACACTATATTTTTAATATGCTAGTTGTGATAATTTCATGCCAAGTAATTTTTCTAAAAATTCCATTTTTCCCCGAAAAAAACTGGGAAAAAACCGGGTTTTTTTCCGAGCTTCAAAATTTCCAGAAAATTTACATCTCTAAGTTCTGATAATACAAATACAAAGACAAATGAAAACATTCTTAATTGCAAACATCTATGCATGAAATCAAAATCAAGATAAACTTTATGAATCATTAAGGGAAATAGTAGCTAAACAAACATTCGAAGAAATTTGTTGAATAGGAGAGGCATTATATAAAATATGGGAAGAAATAAAAAAGAAACATTATGCGTAGATCACCCTTAGAAGCTTTCATAAAACCCTCACTATTTGTTAAATACAATAAGTGGAGATCAGGGCTGGCTCGCCCGCTAGGCGAACTAGGCGTTTGCCTAGAGCGCGAGCCAGCCGTTAGGGCGCGGGAGGAGAGGCAGGGGGGGGGGCCGGGCCGGCGGCGGGGGGCCGAGGTAGGGGCGGACCTCCTCCCAGCTGCTGGCAGACTAGGGGAGGGAGCGGCAGGCTCTCCTTCCAGGCGACACTCTCCCGTCTGGCCCCGCCGCTCCGAGCGGCTCTCCGTAAACCGCAGGGTTGAGCGCAACAGGCAATTACACGGCCTCTGCAAACTGCGGGTCACCACGGAGCTGAGCAGGTGCCCCCTTGCTGAGCAGGACTCGCTCGGGCTGAAGAGCCGCGCCACAGAAACGTGCTCTGCCAGGGCCAAGGGCAGAAATTCCCCAGGCAAGCACTCGTCCTCAGGAGCGCAACGTCTTCTTCACCTGTTGAATTCCCGCGTGTTGAAGCTGAAAGGGCGGGGGGGCACCAGTGCTTGTTACTAGCCCTAAGCTGCATCTCAGTTAAATGAGAGTCTGGTCTAAAGTTTGCTCGCCGCGTCCCTAAGGGGGTTCACGAAGCTCGAGGGCCCACGATACCTTTAGACTTCTGGCAGCAGCCCGGCCACAAACGAGGCAGGCATTCCAAAGCCACGACGGTCTTGCGAAGACCTGGAGCGCGGCACTTAGTTTGTGCGGATCACTCAGCGGGAAGCCCCGGCAGCATCAGTACGGCTGACGCCAGGGGAACTCAGGGCTCACCGGTGTGGCGGGGGGGATAAAAGAGACCTTCCCCCCCGTTGAGAGGGCATGCGTTGGGAGGTGGGGGGAGCCCGGCTCAGTTCTATTCCTCAGGCCCCCTCCCACACACCCACACGCGGTCCCCGGCGGTCCAGGGGAGGGGCTTCCCTCTCCTCCGGGCGGCTGTTCCTTCCTCCCGTCTCCAGGCCCCGCCGGGAGGTTGGCATCTGTGCTCGCCTAGAGCGCAGGATAACCTCGGGCCGGCCCTGGTGGAGATATGAAGACCTACTTGATGCTAAATCTAATTTGCTTATAGTAGACATGCTAAAAAAAAAACTAGACTCTAATATGACCTGGTGGGAGAGAATCCAATTAGAATCGAGGTACTCAAAGGATAAAAAAAAAAAAGGATTCTACGAAAAACCTATTGAATTAGACAGGACTTGGTTAAATAACAAGAAAATGATTTAAAAATGTATAATTTCTTGCTGGATTGGAAAATGCAGGATGATTGGGTAAAGCCTGGGCTCAGAACCTGGGCCACAATATAGAACTAGATCAGTGGTCTAAAATCTGGTTAAGAAACATAACATTTGTTCGAACAAATGCTTTTAAAGAAAATGTTCTAAAAATGTTTATAGATGGCATATTTCCCTGGACAGATTTAACAAATATAATAAAACTATAAGTAACAAATGTTGGAAATGTAAACATAATATAGGCAGTTTTTTTCATATGTGGTGGCTTTTCATATGTAAGAAGGCTAAAAGGTATTGGAATATGATAAAAGAGATAAGCGAAAAAATATTAGATACCAAAATAACTTTTAAACCAGAGTTCTTTTTGTTAAATATAATTCCGGATACATTTTAAAAACGTGATGTATATTTGATAATGCAAATTCTGGTAGCAGCAAGGATTTTATTTGCAAAACTCTGGAAAAATTAAAATACTCCAACTAGATAGGACTTTGTCTATAAATTCCTTGAAGTAGCAGAAATCGAGAAATTAACGTTTACTTTAAAAGGTAAAAATGAAGAAGTTTTTGAAAATATTGGTACCGAGTTTATAGATGGTTAGGAACTTAAGTCCTAATTAGTTTCATATGTACTGTATTTAATTGGATGCCGAGAGTCATAGAATGTAAGAAAATTAGAATAAGTTGAATTAAATTTAAATTTTGAATATGGTGTATCAATTATCATGAGGTACAATGGAAGAAACTCTGTAAAAATATATGTTACGTAAATATGTGATCAGATGCTAGGAAACATCCCTCTATACCCAAGATTGCTGAATTAGATAGTCTAACTGTATGTACAGCAACTTCCCATGATCAGGCCACTGCAAATTGAACACTAAGAAAAACCACATTTTTTATCATTGGGAAAGACCTTTGGGGGCAAGCAGGAACAAGCCAGCATTTCTTGGATAAAGTATTTTCACAAGTGCAAGTCAAGTAAGAAATCATTTGGAGGCCTGCAGTGTTGTGTCTGGCCCATTACAAAATCTCTCCCTCAGCACAATTTACAGCCTTTGGGGTGGAGGCAGCAAAGTTATTTAGTAACTTCCCAGTTCAGCTATTTGCAAGATCAGATCTTTTTGTTCTCTGCCAAAGTGGGTGTACATAAATGATAGAAAGGGGTGGTATGGAGACACAGAAATACTGTCCTGTACCCAGGCTGTTCTATATGATTCATGTACTACAGGCAGGGCCGTGTTTATTCCCTGCCAAGAAATCCCAAACCACATACTGCAGCCAGAATATTCTATGCAGAATGAGGCCAGCCTGGATAATATTGTTACATAGGGCAGTTATTTTTGCCACTGAATTTGGTATTGCAATGTGAAACACTTAGTCTACTCATCCCACTGAATTTGAGGACTAGGTAAAGGAGGAAAAAGCAGAATGTGGAAAGAATGGGCATGATAGAAGAGACCTGGGAGCATATAAGTGGGCACAGGCCTGTTGGATGTATACCTCCCATGTCCAGAAGAATGAGGGACTGGCTGGGGGATTTGACCACAAGGACAGCTGAACCATACTAGGTTCAGGATTCAGGCGTTACCTTGGGCTGCAAAGGTAAACTGAAACTCTCTTTTGTCCATCATATTTGGAAAAGTTAATCCTCTCTATAAGGGTTAATCCTCCCAATTATGCTGCCCTTCTGCACATTTAGGGAGAGAAGACAAGAAGCCTAAGTACTGTGGATGTTGGACATATCTATAGCCTGCACTCAAGCTCTGTGCTAAGGGAGTTGCAGCAGGGTGGGTAAGATACCTACGTATACAGGAATGATAGTTTCCAGAACATCCCTCTATAAAACGAAGCATGTTAGCAGGGTAGAAGGATATTTGATGCCTACTGGTCACAGTAAGCCCCAAGGTTTTGGGTTGCCAGACAATGCTCCCTCTAAGTTGCGGAGTCTTGTGAGCAAAAATTCTACTTTGTGGGCTACTGGCATTAAAGTTGTGAGGGAACGATTTGACTACTGCATAAATTAGTTAGCTCTGGAGCCCTCCTTCCTGGGCTGAGATAAAAATGTGTGAGCCAGAGGCTAAAAAACTGTGAGCTAGCTCACACTAACTCAGATTAGAGGGAACACTGTAATGCCAACTCCAGGTTGGGAAATACATGGAGGTCTTGAGAGTGGATGTTATGTATTGAGTCTGAACTGCCCTTGCAAAAGGACTGAGCTTGGGATGCATAACAATAGATTGCTAGGATCCTGGAATGAAACCAGTAGGGAGACAAGGATCCTAGAGTAAATCAGCTGGGAAACAATAGAGTGTAAATAGCTTATCGTTGGGAGTGGGGTGTTTGGAGGGATTGGAGTCTCCTTTCTTTTGCTGAATCACTAATAAACTATGAGCTGATCACTTCTACAAGTCTGAACCCAGTATATTTCAGTGGAGCTTGAGGAGGGTGGGGTTTGGGGAAGGGAGGGACTTCAATGGCTATAATGCTATAGAGTTCTCCTTCTAAAGCAGTCATTTTCTCCAGGTGAACTGGTCTCTGTGACCTGGAGATGAGTTGTAATCCCAGGAGATCTTCATCTACCATCTGGAGGTTGGTAACCCTATGCTTAATCCTCTGTTGCATCAATGTATGGTTTGTCCAGAGCTTTAGTATATTAAACAATCCTTTCCTGCATTGTTGCCAAGAATAAGGTCAAACTGGAGGAGCTGTGGATCTCCCAAAATGTTCATTGTTTATCTAAAAACAACTGGGAGCTCAGTGTGACTGGAGTGGTGGTGCTGGAGAGGATGGGATTTGATCTTTTCAGTCTATGCCATTTCCCCAATCTAATCTTCCCTTCCTTTGCAGCTTCTATCATCTCTAACATACAGGTACCAGGGTAGTGGCTGTGTTCGTCCTTGTGGAGCTAATGGGAGCAAAATGGTTTAGATTAGGGGAAACAATGCAAAGCAGATGGGTAAACTCCACTGCCCTGCATACTCCTGCTAATAATCTAGTAAATTTGGAGCCCTTCTGGCTGCTTTTAGGTAAGAATTAAAATTGCAGGACCCAGGAGACATGATCACATGCATTCTACTGCATCTTGTCTGGTCAGACAATGGACATAAGAAACATCCTGCTGGATCAGACCAGTGGACTGTCAAATCTTTTAGCCTGTCTCTTGCAATAGTCAGCCAGTTGATCTGGTGGGTCACTAGTAGGACGTAAAGACTGAGGCCGTCCCATGATGTTGCCTCCTAGCACTGGTATTCAGAGGTTTACTGCCTCTGGATGTGGAGGTTCCCTTTAACCATCATGGCTAGTAACTATTGATAGGCCTCTCTTTCATAAATCTGTCTAACCCCCCTTTTACATCCATGTATGCTTATGGCGATCAATGCATCCAGTGGCAGAGCATTTCATAATATAATTATTCATTGAGGGATGAAGTACTTCCCTTAGTCTTTCCTGAATCTAATGCCCATCAACTCTTTGAGACACAGCACATTAAAAGTGAAAACCTACTTCACCTTTTTAGAGCTGATCTAGAAATATCCTCAGTGTGTTCAGCCCAAAGGCACTTTATTCCTGTCCACAGTCAGGGGGGGGGGGGGGGGAGACTAAGGATGCCAGTCTCCAGGTGGCTGATGGGGGGAAGCCCCCCCCCAAGAGTTGTCTGTGGCTCCACTTGAAAATCCACGGCTTGCAGGGCAGGCACACGGGATGCCCGCTTTTTTCAAGTGGGGGCCGCCCACTCCTGCCCTGCAAGCGGCAAATTTATGGTTTGCAGGGCAGCCGTGCAGGGTGCCTGCTCTTTTCAAGTGGGGGCCATGTGCACCTGCCCTTTAAATGGTTGGGAAAAAGCAGGAGGCATGCACGTGCGGTGCTGCATCCATGACACCATGGCATCACTCTGCGTGACGTCATTACATCGGAGACAGCCCCTCCCCCTCCTGGAACACCCCCCAACCCTCCCCCACTGGGTAGACGATGGGACCTGGCAACCTGGTTCTGCAGGTAGATTACAGAAGCCAGCTGCACTACACACTTTCACTTGCTATTGGCTCCAAATTGAATGAGAACATACTTTCCTTGAAACAAGAGAGAAAGGTAACTCTAGCCCTGTTCATACGAGCCCATTTGGGTCGGGAGCGGGACGGAACGGGGGCGGAGCAAACCGGCGCGATCCCACCTCAACATCTGGGGAGCGTGCCGGATCCGTCCCGGTTCCGTCCCTTCCAGCGTTGCTCCGCGCCAAAAAAGAACCACCTCCCGAGGTGGTTCTTTCTGAAGGGCTGCAGCAACGCTGGCCTTGGGATCGCCGGCACATCCTTGCGCCGGCGCATCCCCGGCTCCTGGCCGAACTGCGCATGTGTGAGCATGCGCAGTTCGCCAGGCTCCCCTTTCCACCGTCGCGTTCTCCCCGGCATCTGATCGTGCCAGGGAGCGTTGCGACGCGGCTCGGGGGATCCGTGAGATCCCGCCGCCCCGTCCCCACTTTGCTGCGGCTCACTTTAGCCGCGGTACGAGCGTCGTATTCCCTGCCGTGTGGCAGGGACCTCTGTTTTGGTTTTTTGATTTATGGATGATTTGATTTTAATCTTTATAAAATGAAAACTATTTTATTATACTATGTGTTTATTAAGATATCTTTGAATACTTTCAGAGACACATAATTGAAGACACAAGTATACGACCAGGGCAGAAGATATTTGAAAATGAGGCCTCTGTATTTTACCTCTGCCTTGAGTCACTGAGATTTCTTATAAGTAAGTAATTCAAGATATCTCTTTAACACATTTTGTTAGTATAGTCTTAAATTAGTTTTCCCCTTTCTCCTCCAGAACCATTTTTAATTGGTCCTATTTTCAGTATTTATTGTGTTACTTGGAGTTAATGTGCAATATATATGTTTGACCACTGAGGAAGGCTGAATTGGCCAAAACGTGTATGAGCTTGGTCACATATGTTTTCTGTCTGATACCTATGTATGATTTTATCCTGTTTTGAGCCTACTATTGGGCCTATATCTGTTTTTATCTCATTTGTAATAAATATGTGTATTTTGGTGTATATGATAATATTTATGTTACATGTTTTTAGTTGATATTATTTGGCCCATATATTTGTGGTAATTAACCTTTTGGTTTCTTAATTCAACTTGTTTGGGTTAAGTTTTTCTTCCTCTCTTTTTGTTCCCTGTCATTTCAGTTGTACTACAGGCGTATCCTGTGGCTGAGGCACATACTGGAGTCTCTTCCTTTTTATATTGTGTTCACTCTTTGCATATTTCCTGACGACCCTTCCTACTCTGTATCACAAAATGATATTTTCTCTTTCTGGCTACTTTGCCCTGCTTCTCTGTGCCCTACCTTTGGGAGAATGCACCATAGAATATCCTGTCTTCCTCTCCTTCTTGGCTATGACTGAAGGGAATGTTAAGTGCATCTGGGTTTCATATGTTATTTATTTATTTATTTTTCCGATTTATACCCCATCCTACCCTGCCGAAGCAGGCTCTATTAATTTAGGAGAAACTGAACATAATCAGAACCTTTCATATGAACACAGCCTGGGGTGCTTTTGACAGAGTACTTCTTTGTTTCATATCAGCACCAATGGAAAGAATCTTGCCAAAAGCCTGTGAGAACAAGGCCACTAGTGTCATGAATGCTGGACCTTGCAACGCCTGGCTCCATTGAACCTGATGCAGGATTCACCCCAGCATCCTGACTGATTTCAAACAGGTTGTCATCTCCACTCCTCCATCCTGAAATGCATGACTTCTCTTTAGCCAGCTGGTTTTTCAGATAGCCCTTTAAAACATCTTTGATGAGCTGCTTCAGTGGTCTCTACAACCCAAATCTATTATCCTTCTGAGAACTTGGTGCTTCGAACAGGGAAGTTGCAGAATACATTGAGAAGGAAATTAGAAAAACTGCTGGTAACAGCCAAGGGCTTCCCCAAGTGGTCTGCTCTAGAGGGAAGCGGATTTACAACAGGGCCTCTATCAATAGCACTACAGATAAGATTAGAATTTCAACAGCCAATCCACATACAAAAGAACCTCCTCAGGAAACAATCCATATACAAAAGAACGTCCTTAGGAAAGCTCCTCCATTAGCATGTTCATAGCCTGGGGAACTCCTACAAGATAATCAGCCCTACCCCACCTTCTGGAGTAGATATAAATTACCTGCCTACCATTTTCTTCTCACATTGACACAGAGAGTACTCCATTTTTCTGTGTTATACCTCTGAGGATGCCAGTCACAGTTACTGGCAAAACATCAAGTTCTACAATGCCAAGACCATGGCCATACAACCCAGAAAATCTACAGCAACTAATGAACTCCGGCCGTGAAAGCCTTCAACAACATACTTGATTAATTGTTGATGGCATATGGTTTTTGGAAATATAAATAATTTCAAATTTAAGTAATTTAATATAGATTACTAAATGTGGGCCTTGACCAGGTTCAGTCCCGTCATTCCCTTCCCCCCCCCCCAGGAAATTGAGAAGTCTACACCCCTGGAAATATGAGGGCATTGTTTCTACAGGACAGACCTGTAGAAAGGTGTGTCTCCATGAAAAGCCATGAACATAATGGGGAGAACAAAGAATACACAGAGGGAGAAAGGGTCAGAGGGGAGCTCCCAGGCATCCCATTCAAGGAGAAAACACTTATGTACACTTAGGCCGTGGTTACACGGTCATTTTGATCAGGTTTCACCACTGTTCCCTCTCACATTTAAAATTGCTGATCAGACGGCTGCATAAATCTCCTGCACCAAAGTGGGCTCACTCACGCAATCTTCCTGGTTCCCTAGTGAATTTTCCTGCACCCAGAAAATCAAATACTTTCCAGATATTTGCGCTTTGAATCCGCAATTTCACCTGTCTGGACAGCCATCTCTCACAACGATCGTGATTAGGTCATCTGAACATCCTTCTCATGATTTTTTTTAACAAGCTTCCGTCATGCGCATGAGCAATCCTGCGCTGAATAAATTTAATATATAAACATTCAAGTGCACATATAGACTCCAGTGCTCAGTTGTACATCACCAGTTAATTTTGTTTGCTGTTCGGGGGGTGGGGGGGACCTGCAAGAACAAAGAAATACGATGCGTCCCAGTGGGAGCAGTGATTCGGCCATGTGTATATGCGCATGTGCAAAACCATTTTTTTTAAAAAAAAAAAACAAGCTGTGCCACCCAAGCGCCAATGGAGCTATCTGAACGGTGCCTGGAGCCTTGTTGTGTGATGCAAGCAGTTCAGGAAGGGATGTGTGGTCATCCCAACCTGAAAACAAAATTCCCAATCAAATCTACAGTGGGAACAAATTGTGGTAAGCTTGCCGTGTGACCACATCCTTAGAGTGATGTAGCACACACATCCCTAGTGTCCAGGCATGCTGAGTTGCTCACTCCAACACTGTAAACTCACAGTGGAGATGCAAAGAATTATGTTTTCTATAGGATAAATAGCCCTACAATGGGCACAATTCATGAATTAATTTCTGAATGCCCTGCTCTGAAGCCTCTGTGCCTAAACAGGGTAATGAAATAGGGATTTGCTGTTCATGCCTACTGGCATGTAATGATAGCATTCTTTTTGTGGACTTGGTATTTTCAGGTTGCTGGCTGGGCAGTGGTTGAAGTCCTCTAATGTGGACGAGTCTTCCAAGGACAAGATACTAAACATAAACAAAGTCCATTAACATGCTACATTCTTCTTGATGAAAAAGCCACAGCCAGTCCAAAAGCTAGAAAGTAATCAGTGAGCCTATGTGTTTACAATGAGCAGGAAAATATGATATCCTTGCTCGTTCATCGTGATAGCCACAAGGACTGAAATTAAGTCTGCCAGTATGCCAGCATCTTTTAATCACCCACATTATAAATAGAATATCAACCCTTTGCCAGGCACATTTCTGGAAGGTCCTTTTTCAAATTAGGCCTATAGGAAAACCACTGTATATGTGCCCCATTCCTAACATTTTTTAATTTTGTATAATTCCATTCTGTCATATAAAACTACAAGCAATGATGCATAAGCAAACGCCCTTGGGAAATATAAAGGAATATGCATTGAGGAGGGTAAGCTGCTAGGAAATTACCAAGTGGTTTCTGTTACCCTGGAACTATCTTCGATCCATTTTTATTCCACCCCTCCTACAAAGAGCCCAGGGCCAGCAGAAGAGATGCTGGGACAGGGGTTCTAATCGAGTTCCCAGAGTTTTTAATGTTCAATTATCAGGCATTTCAGGGCCCATTTCTGGCTGATACCATGGCACAAGGAGAGTGGGGTTTAAGCCTTCGCTTCTGTATCATTTTCCCAGCCTGACATGGCCCTCGGAAGATGCTACTTGCCCCACTGGGGGGGATGCAAGTTCCCACATCTACACCTGCATGTCTCTCCAATGGAGCAAATAACAGCACATCATAGAGGCATTTCAGGTTGGGAAACTTACACGTGGAAGAGATTTCATTCCCTCCCCATGTGCCATGGTCCTCGTCATCACTCGAACCTTGTATGTCATAACTGTTGCATTTTAATAAAGCCGGCATTTCCATTCACAAGACTCCAAGCATCTAGTCAGTTTGGCCTCCAGGGTGGCACCCATGTTTCTTCCCTCATCCATTTCGTCTTCACAACAACCCTGTAAAGCAGATTAGCTTGAAAATGAAAGGTTGGGAAATTCCTGGAGATTTGAGGGTAGAGCCTGGGAAGGTTGAAGTTTGGGGAGGAGAGGAACCATAGCGGGGGTCCAATGCCACAAAAAGCATCCTTCAAAGCAGCTATTTTCTCCAGGGGTCTGGTCTCTGTAGTCTGGAGACCAGTTGTTGTAATTCTGGGGGATCCCCTTGAGGTTGGCAACCCGAGCCCAAGCTCACCCAGGAAGCTTCATAGCAGTATGAGCACTTGAGCCCAGGTCTCCCTGATTCCAAATCAACACACTAACGTCTATACAGTACTAGCTCTTACTGCTTACTGGTCAGGCTTTAGTCAAGTAATGTGTGATTTGGATATCGTTGATAAAATAAGGATGTAGCTCAGGGTGAGGGCAGTGGGTGCCTCACTCTATCTAGGACCATTTCTGCAGTATAGTCTTTCTTCTATTACCTGTGAGTTGAATTTCCATCTGATGCTTTGACTTTGCAGCACTCATTTTGCAATAGGGCTTTTACTTCACAGCTTTAGTTTTTCATCCAGGATCGGACCCACCCCACGCATTCTGCATTTACTTCGGGGGGGGGCGTCCTGCCTCCCGTCGTGCACCTCATGGAGCCTTCATTTTTAATTTCCCCCCCAAGCATGTGCAATGACATTACAATGTCATCACATTGTCAAAAAAAAGGGGATACTGCTGCCTCCCGGTCCTTGGTGAGCAAAGAGCAAGCTTCCCTCCGAGCATCATTGCTGTGTGGCAGGATATAGCAGAGGGCTCTGGGAGGAACTGGGAGGTGAGCTGTTGTCAGTGTGCAATCACTTCTGGTCAGATTCCGCCCCTCTAGTTGCCTAACCTTTTGTATCCACCTCGCCTTGGCGAGCCTGCCAGCAGGGGCATCCCCAGTGAGAGGAAAGAGAGATGGTGGGGTGGGGACTCCATCTGCCTTCTTGTCTCCTCTTTCCTACACTTCTCCACCCCTGTGCATGCAAACACGCACACACATGCTCACAGACTGGGGAGCAACTCTTTAGGACTCAGTGCTTCGGGGCGGGCTGCCACCTCACACTTTGCAAGCTCTAGCATCCAAGCAGCCCCATGTCAGGAGGACTTTGTTTCCCTGCTGGCTTCCCCTTTGCAATTAATCTGAGCTAAAGCCCTCCTGCCCTGGGACTGCTTGGATGCTAGAGCTTGCAAAGGGTGAGATGGCAGCCCGCCCTGGAGCACTGAGTCCTGGCAGGTTGCTCCCCAGTCTGCGAGCATGTGCATGCATGTTTGTAAGCACAGGGGTGGGGAAGGGGAGGGAAGAAAAGATAAGCAGGCAGACGAAGCCCCCACCCCGCCATTGTCACCACTGCGTCTGCATCTGAGTGTGTGGCCATTTCCACAGGAACACAAAGTGTGTGACTATGAATGAAAGTATAACCCACCCACAGCAAAGCACAAATGAAATTATGAACAGAAAGCAAAGCAAAGGAGAGGAATTTTGGGTACAGGCAGTAATGGACAGAATTGTGACATAACTCAATCAATATTACATGTTATAATATTGGGCTGCATGCATCGGTGTCCCCTGTGTGGTGCAGGCAGCGGAAACACATCTTCAGCTGCCCAAATGTGTAATCTATGATCATTCTCACTGCATGGTGTGCCTAGTTGAATGCTGCACAGGGTATGGCATCAATAGATCCTCAGGGTATGGCATCAGCAGCAGGTAGCCATGGTCTCCTGTGGAAGACAAAGCTGTTGTGGATCATGGGGCAACTGCCCTCACCCCCTCCATTCCCCTGGGATGCCATTCACCCCGGAGCCATCCTAGTCATCTGGCAAGTTGGCGGTTCAGGCCTGAGGCTGCGAAAATCTGGGCAACGTGCACACTGCTTGGAAACTTAGTCACAAAATCTGTGATAATGCACAGGTGGTCACACAACATCTGGATATTCAGGCTACAGAAGTGGTGCCTGTTCTGGTATATATGGGGTTCCTCCCATGGTTCTATCAGGACAATGTGCATGCAATCCACTGCCCCAACAACATTCAGGAAGCCTGCAACGGCTGCAAACCCAGCCTGGACTGCCTGCAGTTCCCCCTCCTCCACCAGAAAGTGGACATGTTCATGCAACCGTGTCAGCATCACATCCAGGAGGGCATGCAGACAGTGGCTGGCCAATGACTATGACACTTCCAGCACCTCGGCCACCATCCCCTGGAATAAGCCAGTTGCCAGCAACTGGAGGGAGAGCAGGACCTTCTGCAGCACTGGAATAGCCCTGGGGGCTTGCATCAGGCCCTGCAGGGCAGGCCCAGGCTACTCACAGAGGCTCTGGATGGCTGGAACCAGTCCTCGCTGGGCCTGACTGCCTCCGTCCCATGGGAACCAGAGGCAGAGCTGTCCATGGGATTGCAGATAGTTTCCCCACATTCCTTTGCTTGTGAGAGCCATGGAGGCCTCAACTCCAGTAGGGGAGAAGGGCTGCTGCCATCTGAACTGGACAGAGGCAGAGCAGGTGCTACTCTTTGGCTTGGTGGTTGAGAATACATCTGTGGCACAGGCCACTACCAAAAGCAGCTCCACAACCTCCCATTGCCATTCCTTTTGGTGGATGGCTGCCTAACGGGTGTTGCATCTGGGACACTGTTAGCCGAATTGCTCTTAGGAGAGGCAATTGGAACAGTTTAAATATCGGGATTCAGGTCTGTGTCTACACAGGATGGGCTATGCCGTTACGTTTCAACGAAGAGACGAAACAGAAGTTAAACAAAACTTTCTTTACTGAATATGTAGTTCAATCACACAAGAATAATAATAAAAACCACACAGACATACAAGAACTAAGAAAACAAGTCAGATATCACAGCACAGTTGCATGAGCAGGAATATCGTTGGTGGGGTAAATTTACCTACGGCGTGGCTCAGCTCCAAAAACTTCCAGCTGGATGGGAGGGTGGAAGGGGAAGAAAATGGGGTAGAAAACACGTGAATCCAGACCAGCCGGGAACACGTGGATTGACCTTAGCTGCAGACTAAGGCAAAGCGGTTATCGGGAGTTTGGTATAGCAAGTGGATCAAGAGAGGTTCAAACAGACATAGAGAGGTCGTTGGTATGGAGAAGGGGTGGTGTCCTCTTGGCTCTGTGCACGATGTTTTAAGGTCTCCGTTGTGAGGTGAGGGGGTGGGCTCAAACGGATTAGCAGGTAGCCCGACCCCAAAGGTCAGTGATTGGCTATGATGTCAATATTCAATCTATCGATTAACTAGAGGGGAGGTGTCTGGGTGGGGGCAGGAGGTACGTGCCGGGTCACAGGTAGCGCTGACGTGACTGTTGCTATGTGTAGTGGACTTCCATTGTTGGTCTGGCAAGTGATGACTTCTGTTGTTTAAGCTTGTCAGGTGGAGACACTCGGTCTGGGCTAGCTAATGAGTTTCTGTGTTTGCGATCAACCTTTACGTTTGCATACATGATGAGCTTAACGACTCTGGGGGCCCCGCTGGCTAGGTGTTGATCATCCTATGCAGCTGACATCGTCTTGGCTTGCCCCCTGGTTGAACTCTACGTTCCACAGTCTCTTCACTAAACCGTTCTGTATCAAGCTTACATTCACACAGCATAGTCCATAAAATAGTCCAAAATGGATGCCTCTGGTAACAACATGAGGCAGACACAGATGGCATCACCATGGTGACGATGAATGACAGTGTCCCAGCCATGTTATCTGGGGGCACGCAGTGAGCTGCAGACCCCAGACCAACAGTGGCGACATGGATCACCCAAGCACATGGCCATTGGGGTTGGCCAGCTGGTCCCAGGGCTCATGGGTCGCATCCTGCGCAGCCTATCCCACCCTCCCTGTCCTCCATGTGGGCAGCCATCGAATGTGAATGACTCAAAAGCTGCCAGGAGTGATGGGTGGACAGCCTCGCTGACAGCATCAGCAGGGGTAATACACCTGGCAGGGCTTGTGGCCCTGGTGAGGGAGGGACTGGAGCAGCAAGGGCAACTCAAGAGAGTCCTGGTGAACATCAAGGGGCTCCTGGCCAACATCGATCAGTCTCTCCATGCCACCCTTGCACCCGCCAGTCCACTACCTGTGCCAGGTCAGTGAGGTGCTGTTTGCAGGGTGGGCACCATGCGGGAGAGGCACAGAGGATGACCATCTGGCTGGCATGGTCACTTCTTTGAACTGCTCTGAGCCTGTGGTACCTGGGCAGCTCCTGGCCCCCACAGGAGATGGGGAGCATCCCACCCCCTCCAGCCACATGCTTGGACCACGCACTCCACATCCCTGTGGCCCCCATACAAGGAAATAACAATGGACAAAATGGTGAACCCATGAGCTGCCCTCCACCCGAGCTGCTACCATCTGCCCTTATAGCGGGCACCACCATTGGCCCTCTGCCCCCCCCCCATCTCCCAGCCATGCCTCCAAGCTACACTGCACAACCCTGCTGCACCACCAGTGCTCTTGCAGGACTCTTTCATCTTTATCACGAGTATGCCACCACACTTGCTTAAGCCATCTTACCCCACATTTCATCCTCCACAGCTCTGGGTTATACCATGGGGCTGGTTTGTCACAGGAGCATAGAGGGCACCGGGGGCCATTTTGTCAATGACTTCAGTGACTTGCAGTGTTCCCTCTAAGCTGAGTTAGTGTGAGCCAGCTCACAGTTTTTTAGCCTCTGGCTTAGCTCAGGAAGGATGGCTCCAGATCAGACTAATTTATACAGTAGCCAAACCACTCGCTCACAAGTTTAATGCCAGTAGCTTCCAAAGTAGAATTTTTGCTCACAAGTTTCCACAGCTTAGAGGGAACATTGGTGACTTGGCTATGCCAATCCTCCACCAGCTCATCTAATAAACCACCAGGGGACATTGGTTCCAGTAGAGCATACTGGAATTCACTTGGATCCATTAGTCTCCACGGGTGAGCATAAATCAGCTCACCACCTAAACAGCAAGGGTTTGGGGTGTCACAAGGCCACAGTAAGTTCACAGTGAGGTGTCAAGGTCCAAATGTCATAGTTTCCAGCATCATGGTTGGACCAAGAGAACCACAGAAAGTTGGCCTTTTCTGGTACACTCTGGAGAACAGACTTCAGACAAGAATCATACTCTGGGCTGCATAATGTTTTAGATCTTTCGGCATGTGTAACGTCCTGGGTGGCTTGGGTTTCAGATCTAAAAAAATCTCAGCATATTGTGCTCATTGCAGGCGCTGACATAAGAGCCAAGAGACCTTCTCTGAAATGGCAGCTCAGTCTCTCACACCTACCCTGGCCTGCAGTGGACTCACCACAAGTCAGGTTTCTCAATGACCACCGTTGCAACTTAAACACTACGGGCTTTTTGGAAGAGAGTACAGGAAGTAATTAAACCACTCCCATCAGTGTCTGCATGGAACTAGAAAATGAGGGGGAAGGGGTATTTCAGTGCCATTACTGTCAGGTTTGCAGCCTTCCTCCCAGCAAAACCCATTAACATAAATCATCGTATTAAACAGCACAGAGGGCCTGTCATCCATTCACTGCAATGAGAATTTTCTCAGGGACTACAGGAAATAATAACTTGCAGCCACCTGATTCTGCCAGTACTATGATAGGCTGTCTCCGGCTTCTTTCAGACAAAAAATATGGCCTGAGCTGTGCCTCACTTGAGCCTTCTCCTCACCCAAGGAGCCACCAGAATTCTGAAGTCCAGGGCCAGGCTACAAAAGAACGACAAAGCATGAGGAGAAATTATTCCTGGACCGTATCATCACATGTATGAATACACTGACATATATAAATGCACTACCACACAGAAAACTAGCACATCAGGGGGAAGCCTAAACATACAATTTGCCACCTGCAGTCTGAGATGGCACAATACAGTTTTACCGTGTGATCATGCAGTTGTCCTCTAAGCTCCATTCCAGCTGCTTTATCTTACAAAGACCACTTGAATGTGCCATGATCGTCAAAATGCCCAGGGAAATGCTGATCACCACTTTGGGGTCAGGAAGCAATTTTTCTCCAGGCCAGTTTGGCCGAGGAAGTATTTGTGAATTTTCTGCATGGAGGGGGGGAGGGTTGGACGAGATGACCCTGGAGGTCCCTTCCAACTCTATGCTTCTGTTCTATGATTCTATGAACAACATTAATGGCTGCTTCTAGCTTAGCCCAGCTCAGCCTTAAATGTTAACCCCACATTTTGTTATCATTCTGTGATTGAATGTCCTTCTTGCCTCACATCCCTGAGATCTAAGTTTGAGTCCAGTGACATCTGAAAGACCAACAAAGTTTTATTCTGGATATAAACTGATGGGTGCACACAAATGCTTATACCCAGAATAAAACGTTATTGGTCTTAAGGTGCCCCTGGACGCGAACGTGGTTCTGCTGCTTCAGACCAACACAGTTACCCACCTGGATCTATCCCTGATAGATGCATTTACATTTCAAAGACAAACATCATCTGTCAGTTGTCCCACCCCAGGCCACTAAGGAGCCACTTCTTCTTGTTGTCTCTGTATGTTGGATACTATACATTCATCTCACTGTGAATGTTTAAGATACTTCCAAGAAAATCCCCAGAAGGTTTTCTTTAGATGGCGCCACCTATTGCTTTTTAATAGGTTCATTATATTGTTATGTCTCAGCTTTTGAACATGGTTTATTCCTTTTCTTACTTCCCCATCCCTTGTTAAAGCAAATATCCTGTCATGGAATCCTTCTAATGTACAATAGCAATGAATTGTCTGTACTTGAACTTCTACCAGCTCCTGACAAAAAGAAGGTCAAGAATGAGGAAACTGTGTTTCATGATTTACAGCTATACCCTGAGAGTGCCAAGACATCTTCATGTGGCCTTCAAAAGTCTGTTATGGAGATTCTCAGTGTTCACTGATTTATTGCTTCTCTTTCTGACTGGGCAGCTAAATCTGCAAACATAAGGGCTTTGGATCTTGAAGGCTCAGTAACTTGATGGTTCTGTAATGAAATTTGTATCAAGTTTTTATTCATACCCATCTCACAGTTTTGAATGTTGGGCACTATATCTATCAGACTTAGCTAACTAAAAGAGTTCATCCCCCCCCCCCCTATCAGTGGCTGGGTGCCCCCATTGACTATAATGCTCCCCATAAGCTATAATGGAGCCAGATTTAAAAAAAAAATGCACACCCCTTTTATGCTTTCATCAGATTCGTGGTTAAATCAGTTCTCAACAACAGCCAGTCTGGAAAACTAACTTTATTGAGATCAGTAATAGATACTCATCTCGACACTTCTTTGTCAGAACTAAGGATTCGTGCATGAAGGTTACAGATATAGGGATTTCAAACATCAGCAATAAAAGGTCAGAACCCAATCACCTCACGATGTTTTGCTCACCAGATTAACAGCCAACCACCACCACCCACTAAACACGTAGCTTCTGTTTACTAAGAAAACAGAATAGCAAACAGGTAAGATGCTGGGACATTTGGCTCCACAATGGTGTCAAGCTCCAGATGTATCAAAGAGAGGGGGACCCCCCCCCTTCTCCACAGCAGGCAAGCTGTAAAATTCACAGAGAGCCTGACATTCTGCTCCTCCCAAGATTCCTCACCCCTTCGGCTTGTGGGGGCATTTGTTATGGAATGCACGGATGAGAGAGGGGGCTCTAACATGTTCAAATTTCATCCACTCATTATGTGATTCATCAAAGTCCCTCCATTTTATCAGGTAGTACAATTGCTTGCACCTCAGTTTAGAATCAAGGATTTTCTCAACAACTTGGTGGGGTTCACCATCCACGATTTGAGGAGGTGGAGCAGCCGGACGAGGTCTCCATTTGTTCTGTCCAGGATCCCATTTCAGTAGACTAAAATGAAAGACAGAGTGAATATGACGCAGGTTTTTAGGTAAATCAAGTTCCACTGCCAATATATTTCCACTCCAGCTTCCATCCCAGCTGCAGCCCTTTTATATTTTTAGTAGAGAGGTACACCGAGTCCCCAGGGTGCAACTCCCATTCCGGAGCTCTCTCTTTATCAGCTTGCTTTTTGTAGTCCTCTTTCAGAGTCTCTTTTATCAGAGACCATCGATCCTTTAAGGTCCCCCACCAGAATTGCAAATCCCTGCATGTGGGCTCCTGGGTAGTCACCCCCCCATACCTGTGCACAGCCATAAAGGATGAGAGGCCCGTGGCACAGTGCACTGAGTTATTGTAACTGTATTCCACATAAGGGAGGAGGTCAGCCCAGTCATCCTGTTGATAATTGGTGAAGCATCTGAGGAACTGCTCCACAACCTGATTCACCCGCTCCATTTGTCCATCCGTCTCTGGGTGATAAGAACTGTTGTGCCCCTGCTCCACCCCCAACATCTGCAGTAGTTCCCTCCAGAACTTAGCAATGAATTGTACTCCTCTGTCTGATATTATCTTGTGCGGAAGCGAATGCAGCTGCACAACATGGTGCATGAAGAGCTTGGCCAGGCTGAGGGCAGTTGCTTGCAAGGAATAAAATGCGCCTGCTTAGAAAACACTTAGAAATCACTGTTTTCCCTTAGAAATCACTGTCCATGGTCTCTCTGGCGTTTCAAGAGGTTGTAGAGTTCCTGGGGGCTTACGCGGTCTTCGTTTCCTCATTTGGCAAGTCTGGCACAAACTCATATATAGGGAAACGTCTGCCCTCATGCGTGGCCATCAGAACTGCCTTTGAAGAAGGTGCAGGGTTTTCAGGTATGCATAATGCCCTGCCATTTTATTTTCATCTGCCAGTGTCAGGTTTTCCCCCCTCAACGCTTTAGGTACAAACAATCTCCCACCCCTGTACCAACATCCACCCCCCTTATGCTCTACGGACTTGTCACCATGAATGTCTTCCATGTCCCCTTCTGTAAACACAGCTTTAAATTTGCAAACCCAAGGTTCAGCGTCATTAGGAGTCCCAGCTTTTGCCTGGCTGTGAGTCAGCACTGTCCCCCTCTCCAATGTGTGGGTGTGAACATTTTTCCCCCAAGGTCTGTTTTATTTATTTTGTAAGAAAATAATCCAAATATCAAACATTAGTGAGGGTCATATAGTCAAGGTAGTAGGTTACAGGATATGTTTAAAATGGCAAAATATAGACTCCGATTAAACAAAATCTCATATTAACACCTAACTTCAAAAATAACATTCCTAAGAACACGAACCATAACTAACAGTACAAACTTAGTAAATGAATAGGCATCAAACATCATGGTCTTGTTGGAATGCAGGCAACTATTATTAGCCATATGTCAAAAGCTTAAACCTGATTTCAGTGGTATTCCCTAGGTCCAGTGTAGAGTTGCCCAATTTGTCCATTACAGGAAACCAAACATCAAAAGGATTTGTGAGCTCTCTGATGTCACTTTTTTGCTGGTAATCATGTGTATTTTCTCAAGCAAGAAAAAGTCCCATAAATTGTGCAACCACATTTGAACTGTGGGTGTTTTTTTTTTTTTTGTGATTTCCCTGTTTGCGCAATGACTACTTTGGCCGCCACTATCATTATATTAATCAGCTTCTTTCTCTGTACAGGTGGACTGTCTTCTGGCCAGAGGTGGAGGAGATAGAGCTCCGGAACGAAAGGTGAGGAGTGACCTGTCAGTGCTTTGATTTGTTGTGTGACTTGCTACCAAAACTGGGAGATGACTGGACATTGCCACCAAGCATGGAAAAAAATGGCTTTGGTTCCGCATTGCTTCCAGCAGAGTGGGGATGCTTGGGAATAAATTTTTGCTAGTCTTGCTGGGGTTAAGTACAATCTGTGAAGTACCTTGAGAGCTGATTCTTGAATCACCTGAAATGGTGATATCTTAGCATGCATGCATCATATGAAGTCCCAGTGGGTGGGTTAGAGAGGTTATTGAATATCTTTTTGCCAAGCGTTTTTGTAACTCTGGAGTTTTGTTTTGTGTATGCCTATTAGTGTGCGGTATAGTTTGGAAATCAGACCTTTTTTGTTGCCGTCTTTTGTAAGCAGCTGTTCAAAGGATGTTGGCAATGAAGTAAGATTAGGTTTGATTGAAGGATACTCTAGGAGGTGCTGATCTTGAAGATATTCAAACCAAGCCAATTTATGCCTGTTCTAGGTGAGACTTGGAGGCCAATCTACCTTTGTGTAGTACGTCCATAATTCTAGTGATTCCAGCTGATTTCCATGCCTTGAACGAGTCCCACCCCAGTGCTGGCTTGAACCAGGTTTGTCCGGTGAAGGTGCTTAATCTTGATCTTGAAGTTACTAGTTTATGTCTGTGTTTAAACCATACTTTGAGTGAGGCTTGAACAAAAGGGCTTACAGTTGCTAGCCAACTTAGCTGAGGTTTGTTTCCCCAGAGAAGCTCTGAGAATTTAGGGTGCTCAATAGGTGCTTCCTCTATCGCTTTCCAACCTAGACTGTCAGTGGCATTAGATTGACCAGGATTGTGGCTGTGTAGATTGGCCAGGATTGTGACTGTGTAGTATAGTCAAAGATCTGGGAGAGCCAGTCCTCCCCTTTTTTGAGAACACCGCATCATCTCAAATCTAACTCTGGGTTTTTTGAAGTGCCACAAAAACTCTGAAAACATGTGTTGCGATAAGAGAGAATCAGGAATAAAAATTGGAATTGTACGGAAGCAATACAAGAGTTTAGGGGAAATGAATGATCTAAGAGTACAAACTCGATCAAGCCACGAAAGTAGTTTGTAATTCCATTTTTTGAGCAGCGCTTGAATTTCTGTCACTACTTTTAGATGGTTGGCTCTGACAAGGTCCACTAAGTTCATTGGAATGTTGATATTGAGGTAAGACATCTGTGTTTTGACCCACTGACAGGGGTCGGTTCAAGCCGGAGTGCACAGGAGTGGCGCTCTGGGAGTGAGGAGCCCAGGGGGCGGGCACATGACCAAGCCCCGCCCCCAGCCGGGCCACAAGGAGGCAGAAGAAGGAAGGTAAGTTGACTGCTCGCTCCCTCCTCGCCTTTCCTGTGCCATGCAGAGGTGTGGCGCCCCAGGAAAGGTCTGCCCACCCCATCCTCACTAAGAGCCATGCCCTGACTGTCTAGTAGAGGAGGAGGGTTTTGTCTCAACCACCAGGGGACGCCCAGAAGAAGCCCTGGGCGAACCAAGAGGGCATTGGGGAAAAGGCGCCGAGTTGCTGGGCTTATCTCGGCATCTGCACTCCCTGCCAGTAAGATTTGCAGACCCCACGGGATGCTTCCCTGGCAATTGCCCTTGGCCGGGCCCGTCCCAGCCCTCCCTCTCCCTCCCTTTGCTCTCTCCCCCCTGCCGCTCCCTTCTGCCCAGTTGGAGGAGAGCCTCTTGGTGCATCCTCACCCTGCCCCATCCCGTCTCACCAGCACCTCCCCCTCCCCTCCTCCAAACTCATCTCCCCCAGCTATTTATTTGTTAATTGCTCCCTTCCATCCCCCTGACTCCCCTTCCTCTCCCCTCTCTTTGTCACCATCTTTCCCCGCTCCATTTATCAGCTGAATTTATTTCCTGCTACTCTTATCCTCCCCCCCCCCCAGTTTTCCCCTGAAGCCATGTATTGATTTGGTCTCCCCTCTCCCCCCCTCCCATTTTGTATCTATTTATTTAATGTCTTATTCTCCTCCCCCCAGGTTTTTCTCCTAAGTTATTCCCCCCCTCCTGTTCTCTCCCCTGTGGCTTCTTCAGAGCTCCCCATCCCAACTTTTTCTTGCAATCCACAGCAAGCGGCTCCTTCCAAAGAGCTGTGTGTGTGTGTTGCTGCTGGAGCCCTTCAGGTTCCAGCCAGAGACAGGGAGGAAGGTTGCCCCCTTTCTATCCCTTGGCAGTGTTGCCTCCGCCATAGGCGTAATCTACCCGGGGGTGGGCGCTCAGGGGCAGCCTCCCCCTGCAACCAGTGCCAGAGATAGGGAGGGAGAGAAGTGGAGGGACCCAAACATTTATCTGCAGTTCTCCCCAGCCTGACTTAGTGTAGTGATTTCTCTCCCCACCCACCCCCAGCTGGCTCACAGAGCTTTTCTTTCACCAGGCAGAGCTTGATCTTGTCGGCTCCAAGGAGTGGGTGGCCCCTCATTTTGGCCAGGCCTGGGGCAGAGGACAGGTTCTGTGGGCTGCTCTCTCTTGAGCTACTGCCACCGCCACCTAACCTGGGCTGCACTTTGAACCATCTATGTTGCTGCTGCACAGATCCCTCGCTGCAGTAGGAAGGTAGATAGAGAGGTCTGTTCCTGGTGAGGCTTGGAGCCGTGGGGTGGTGTGGCCATCACTGCTCCTTATGTATGCCTACTCACATGTATTGTGGCAAGCATCAATTCAACTGTAGTGCCTTAGAGAGGCAGCGAAGAGGAGGAAAGCTGGGCCCTCTGCATTCCTCATCATGCTGCACACAAAGACTGTTTTATTGGTGGGGGTCCTTGCTGCTTTGCCAGGAGACACTGTAAAGGGTTAAATGCACTGAGATTTTCTAGACGGGAGGGGAATTGGAGCAGCCGTCTTCCCAGGTCACCTCCTCTTTTCCTTTCCGAGGGAACTTCTCTTTGCAACCCTCTCCTTGTCAGGAGGGGAACTGAGTTGGTGCAGAAAAGAAATGCAAAGGCTGGGAGGAGGAGGTGGTGAGCAAGCAAATGGCAGGGTGGGCTCTCAGACTGGGAGTGTTGGAAGTTTGGGAGGGGGTGTCGTCACTCTGTACTCCCCTGGCTAGCTACAGCCCTGTTTGGAGCCCAAGCTTTGTTTTCATGGGCAGAAGAACTTCCTCCCAAGAAGCATGACTTTTATGCTCGCTCTCTCCTTCAGTAGTTTAAAATGCCTCCTGAAGTGTTGCGGAAGGAGGGGGGATTTGGGATCCTTTTTAAAGGATCAGCTAAAATATACTGCAAAATAGGGAAGTTTCCTCAGGACTTTTCATCATGCTTGTTGAATACACACAAAGAGGGGGGTGAGGCAGGAGACAAGATCATGAGATTTCAAAGCATAAATAACAGTTAAACTTTGCAGTTAATTGGATGTCTCTCAGGCACTAATCCAAACACACAGGACCTTTATAAAGCAGAATATAAACTTTTGATTTGCATGCTGTGTGGGGGGGGAGGGGTTTTCAGTGTGTGTGTGTGTGTTGCATTCAGAGTAGTGGAAGAGAATGTGCTAATCCCTACTATGCCTCTCCCAGGCTCTTCTTTTCCACACCCCCTAGCAAGTTTTCTTCCACACTCAGTCATTCTCAGCTTCCCCTTCTGCAATCTTAAATGGCATGCAGTTGCAGGCTCCTGATGGCAGCTTCCATTTTATGCAAAGCAAAACCTTAACCTATGCCTCTTTTTGCAGCACAGTGAAGAAAAAGTTCACTGTCAACTTGGAAGTGACCTTTTCCTTCACTGTGTTGCAAAAAGAGGCATGGGTTTTGCTTTGCATAAAATGGAAACTGCTGTCAGGAGCCTGCAATGGTGTGTGAGGCGGGGGGGGGGGGGGGGGCGC